>NW_027473098.1:0-68239 GCF_030347505.1 Rhynchophorus ferrugineus
ATTTCGTTCCAATTCACATTCCAAGTAATATTCGGCATGCTAATTACATTGCCGGTTGCCAAATTGCATTATCTCTTATAGTTTCCGAGATATGGACTATCGATAATTTACACCTTAGGCTCTGCTTCTAACTTGGGCCCAAATTGTAAAATGGTCTTCTCTATTGGCGATTTCGTTCCAATTCACATTCCAAGTAATATTCGGCATGCTAATTACATTGCCGGTTGCCAAATTGCATTATCTCTTATAGTTTCCGAGATATGGACTATCGATAATTTACACCATAGGCTCTGCTTCTAACTTGGGCCCAAATTGTAAAATGGTCTTATCTATTGGCGATTTCGTTCCAATTCACATTCCAAGTAATATTCGGCATGCTAATTACATTGCCGGTTGCTAAATTGCATTATCTCGTATAGTTTCCGAGATATGGACTATCAATAATTTCCACCTTAGGCTCTGCTTCTAACTTGGGCCCAAATTGTAAAATGGTCTTATCTATTGGCGATTTCGTTCCAATTCACATTCCAAGTAATATTCGGCATGCTAATTACATTGCCGGTTGCCAAATTGCATTATCTCTTATAGTTTCCGAGATATGGACTATCGATAATTTACACCTTAGGCTCTGCTTCTAACTTGGGCCCAAATTGTAAAATGGTCTTATCTATTGGCGATTTCGTTCCAATTCACATTCCAAGTAATATTCGGCATGCTAATTACATTGCCGGTTGCCAAATTGCATTATCTCTTATAGTTTCCGAGATATGGACTATCGATAATTTACACCTTAGGCTCTGCTTCTAACTTGGGCCCAAATTGTAAAATGGTCTTATCTATTGGCGATTTCGTTCCAATTCACATTCCAAGTAATATTCGGCATGCTAATTACATTGCCGGTTGCCAAATTGCATTATCTCTTATAGTTTCCGAGATATGGACTATCGATAATTTACACCTTAGGCTCTGCTTCTAACTTGGGCCCAAATTGTAAAATGGTCTTATCTATTGGCGATTTCGTTCCAATTCACATTCCAAGTAATATTCGGCATGCTAATTACATTGCCGGTTGCCAAATTGAATTATCTCTTATAGTTTCCGAGATATGGACTATCGATAATTCACACCTTAGGCTCTGCTTCTAACTTGGGCCCAAATTGTAAAATGGTCTTACCTATTGGCGATTTCGTTCCAATTCACATTCCAAGTAATATTCGGCATGCTAATTACATTGCCGGTTGCCAAATTGCATTATCTCTTATAGTTTCCGAGATATGGACTATCGATAATTTACACCTTAGGCTCTGCTTCTAACTTGGGCCCAAATTGTAAAATGGTCTTATCTATTGGCGATTTCGTCCCAATTCACATTCCAAGTAATATTCGGCATGCTAATTACATTGCCGGTTGCCAAATTGCATTATCTCTTATAGTTTCCGAGATATGGACTATCGATAATTTACACCTTAGGCTCTGCTTCTAACTTGGGCCCAAATTGTAAAATGGTCTTATCTATTGGCGATTTCGTCCCAATTCACATTCCAAGTGATATTCGGCATGCTAATTACATTGCCGGTTGCGAAATTGCATTATCTCTTATAGTTTCCGAGATATGGACTATCGATAATTTACACCTTAGGCTCTGCTTCTAACTTGGGCCCAAATTGTAAAATGGTCTTATCTATTGGCGATTTCGTTCCAATTCACATTCCAAGTAATATTCGGCATGCTAATTACATTGCCGGTTGCCAAATTGCATTATCTCTTATAGTTTCCGAGATATGGACTATCGATAATTTACACCTTAGGCTCTGCTTCTAACTTGGGCCCAAATTGTAAAATGGTCTTATCTATTGGCGATTTCGTTGCAATTCACATTCCAAGTAATATTCGGCATGCTAATTACATTGCCGGTTGCCGAATTGCATTATCTCTTATAGTTTCCGAGATATGGACTATCGATAATTTACACCTTAGGCTCTGCTTCTAACTTGGGCCCAAATTGTAAAATGGTCTTATCTATTGGCGATTTCGTTCCAATTCACACTCCAAGTAATATTCGGCATGATAATTACATTGCCGGTTGCGAAATTGCATTATCTCTTATAGTTTCCGAGATATGGACTATCGATAATTTACACCTTAGGCTCTGCTTCTAACTTGGGCCCAAATTGTAAAATGGTCTTATCTATTGGCGATTTCGTTCCAATTCACATTCCAAGTAATATTCGGCATGCTAATTACATTGCCGGTTGCCAAATTGCATTATCTCTTATAGTTTCCGAGATATGGACTATCGATAATTTACACCTTAGGCTCTGCTTCTAACTTGGGCCCAAATTGTAAAATGGTCTTATCTATTGGCGATTTCGTTCCAATTCACACTCCAAGTAATATTCGGCATGCTAATTACATTGCCGGTTGCGAAATTGCATTATCTCTTATAGTTTCCGAGATATGGACTATCGATAATTTACACCTTAGGCTCTGCTTCTAACTTGGGCCCAAATTGTAAAATGGTCTTATCTATTGGCGATTTCGTTCCAATTCACATTCCAAGTAATATTCGGCATGCTAATTACATTGCCGGTTGCCAAATTGCATTATCTCTTATAGTTTCCGAGATATGGACTATCGATAATTTACACCTTAGGCTCTGCTTCTAACTTGGGCCCAAATTGTAAAATGGTCTTATCTATTGGCGATTTCGTTCCAATTCACATTCCAAGTAATATTCGGCATGCTAATTACATTGCCGGTTGCCAAATTGCATTATCTCTTATAGTTTCCGAGATATGGACTATCGATAATTTACACCTTAGGCTCTGCTTCTAACTTGGGCCCAAATTGTAAAATGGTCTTATCTATTGGCGATTTCGTTCCAATTCACACTCCAAGTAATATTCGGCATGCTAATTACATTGCCGGTTGCGAAATTGCATTATCTCTTATAGTTTCCGAGATATGGACTATCGATAATTTACACCTTAGGCTCTGCTTCTAACTTGGGCCCAAATTGTAAAATGGTCTTATCTATTGGCGATTTCGTTCCAATTCACATTCCAAGTAATATTCGGCATGCTAATTACATTGCCGGTTGCCAAATTGCATTATCTCTTATAGTTTCCGAGATATGGACTATCGATAATTTACACCTTAGGCTCTGCTTCTAACTTGGGCCCAAATTGTAAAATGGTCTTATCTATTGGCGATTTCGTTCCAATTCACATTCCAAGTAATATTCGGCATGCTAATTACATTGCCGGTTGCGAAATTGCATTATCTCTTATAGTTTCCGAGATATGGACTATCGATAATTTACACCTTAGGCTCTGCTTCTAACTTGGGCCCAAATTGTAAAATGGTCTTCTCTATTGGCGATTTCGTTCCAATTCACATTCCAAGTAATATTCGGCATGCTAATTACATTGCCGGTTGCCAAATTGCATTATCTCTTATAGTTTCCGAGATATGGACTATCGATAATTTACACCATAGGCTCTGCTTCTAACTTGGGCCCAAATTGTAAAATGGTCTTATCTATTGGCGATTTCGTTCCAATTCACATTCCAAGTAATATTCGGCATGCTAATTACATTGCCGGTTGCTAAATTGCATTATCTCGTATAGTTTCCGAGATATGGACTATCAATAATTTCCACCTTAGGCTCTGCTTCTAACTTGGGCCCAAATTGTAAAATGGTCTTATCTATTGGCGATTTCGTTCCAATTCACATTCCAAGTAATATTCGGCATGCTAATTACATTGCCGGTTGCCAAATTGCATTATCTCTTATAGTTTCCGAGATATGGACTATCGATAATTTACACCTTAGGCTCTGCTTCTAACTTGGGCCCAAATTGTAAAATGGTCTTATCTATTGGCGATTTCGTTCCAATTCACATTCCAAGTAATATTCGGCATGCTAATTACATTGCCGGTTGCCAAATTGCATTATCTCTTATAGTTTCCGAGATATGGACTATCGATAATTTACACCTTAGGCTCTGCTTCTAACTTGGGCCCAAATTGTAAAATGGTCTTATCTATTGGCGATTTCGTTCCAATTCACATTCCAAGTAATATTCGGCATGCTAATTACATTGCCGGTTGCCAAATTGCATTATCTCTTATAGTTTCCGAGATATGGACTATCGATAATTTACACCTTAGGCTCTGCTTCTAACTTGGGCCCAAATTGTAAAATGGTCTTATCTATTGGCGATTTCGTTCCAATTCACAGTCCAAGTAATATTCGGCATGCTAATTACATTGCCGGTTGCCAAATTGAATTATCTCTTATAGTTTCCGAGATATGGACTATCGATAATTCACACCTTAGGCTCTGCTTCTAACTTGGGCCCAAATTGTAAAATGGTCTTACCTATTGGCGATTTCGTTCCAATTCACATTCCAAGTAATATTCGGCATGCTAATTACATTGCCGGTTGCCAAATTGCATTATCTCTTATAGTTTCCGAGATATGGACTATCGATAATTTACACCTTAGGCTCTGCTTCTAACTTGGGCCCAAATTGTAAAATGGTCTTATCTATTGGCGATTTCGTCCCAATTCACATTCCAAGTAATATTCGGCATGCTAATTACATTGCCGGTTGCCAAATTGCATTATCTCTTATAGTTTCCGAGATATGGACTATCGATAATTTACACCTTAGGCTCTGCTTCTAACTTGGGCCCAAATTGTAAAATGGTCTTATCTATTGGCGATTTCGTCCCAATTCACATTCCAAGTGATATTCGGCATGCTAATTACATTGCCGGTTGCGAAATTGCATTATCTCTTATAGTTTCCGAGATATGGACTATCCATAATTTACACCTTAGGCTCTGCTTCTAACTTGGGCCCAAATTGTAAAATGGTCTTATCTATTGGCGATTTCGTTCCAATTCACATTCCAAGTAATATTCGGCATGCTAATTACATTGCCGGTTGCCAAATTGCATTATCTCTTATAGTTTCCGAGATATGGACTATCGATAATTTACACCTTAGGCTCTGCTTCTAACTTGGGCCCAAATTGTAAAATGGTCTTATCTATTGGCGATTTCGTTGCAATTCACATTCCAAGTAATATTCGGCATGCTAATTACATTGCCGGTTTCCAAATTGCATTATCTCTTATAGTTTCCGAGATATGGACTATCGATAATTTACACCTTAGGCTCTGCTTCTAACTTGGGCCCAAATTGTAAAATGGTCTTATCTATTGGCGATTTCGTTCCAATTCACATTCCAAGTAATATTCGGCATGCTAATTACATTGCCGGTTGCCAAATTGCATTATCTCTTATAGTTTCCGAGATATGGACTATCGATAATTTACACCTTAGGCTCTGCTTCTAACTTGGGCCCAAATTGTAAAATGGTCTTATCTATTGGCGATTTCGTTCCAATTCACACTCCAAGTAATATTCGGCATGCTAATTACATTGTCGGTTGCGAAATTGCATTATCTCTTATAGTTTCCGAGATATGGACTATCGATAATTTACACCTTAGGCTCTGCTTCTAACTTGGGCCCAAATTGTAAAATGGTCTTATCTATTGGCGATTTCGTCCCAATTCGCATTCCAAGTGATATTCGGCATGCTAATTACATCGCCGGTTGCGAAATTGCATTATCTCTTATAGTTTCCGAGATATGGACTATCAATAATTTACACTTTAGGCTCTGCTTCTAACTTGGACCCAAATTGTAAAATGGTCTTATCTATTGGCGATTTCGTTCCAATTCACATTCCAAGTAATATTCGGCATGCTAATTACATTGCCGGTTGCCAAATTGCATTATCTTTTATAGTTTCCGAGATATGGACTATCGATAATTTACACCTTAGGCTCTGCTTCTAACTTGGGCCCAAATTGTAAAATGGTCTTATCTATTGGCGATTTCGTCCCAATTCACATTCCAAGTGATATTCGGCATGCTAATTACATTTCCGGTTGCGAAATTGCATTATCTCTTATAGTTTCCGAGATATGGACTATCAATAATTTACACCTTATGCTCTGCTTCTAACTTGGGCCCAAATTGTAAAATGGTCTTATCTAGTGGCGATTTCGTTCCAATTCACATTCCAAGTAAAATTCGGCATGCTAATTACATTGCCGGTTGCCAAATTGCATTATCTCTTATAGTTTCCGAGATATGGACTATCGATAATTTACACCTTAGGCTCTGCTTCTAACTTGGGCCCAAATTGTAAAATGGTCTTATCTATTGGCGATTTCGTCCCAATTCACATTCCAAGTGATATTCGGCATGCTAATTACATTGCCGGTTACCAAATTGCATTATCTCTTATAGTTTCCGAGATATCGACTATCGATAATTTACACCTTAGGCTCTGCTTCTAACTTGGGCCCAAATTGTAAAATGGTCTTATCTATTGGCGATTTCGTTCCAATTCACATTCCAAGTAATATTCGGCATGCTAATTACATTGCCGGTTGCCAAATTGCATTATCTCTTATAGTTTCCGAGATATGGACTATCGATAATTTACACCTTAGGCTCTGCTTCTAACTTGGGCCCAAATTGTAAAATGGTCTTATCTATTGGCGATTTCGTCCCAATTCACATTCCAAGTGATATTCGGCATGCTAATTACATTGCCGGTTGCGAAATTGCATTATCTCTTATAGTTTCCGAGATATGGACTATCAATAATTTACACCTTAGGCTCTGCTTCTAACTTGGGCCCAAATTGTAAAATGGTCTTATCTATTGGCGATTTCGTTCCAATTCACATTCCAAGTAATATTCGGCATGCTAATTACATTGCCGGTTGCCAAATTGCATTATCTCTTATAGTTTCCGAGATATGGACTATCGATAATTTACACCTTAGGCTCTGCTTCTAACTTGGGCCCAAATTGTAAAATGGTCTTATCTATTGGCGATTTCGTTCCAATTCACATTCCAAGTAATATTCGGCATGCTAATTACTTTGCCGGTTGCCAAATTGCATTATCTCTTATAGTTTCCGAGATATGGACTATCGATAATTTACACCTTAGGCTCTGCTTCTAACTTGGGCCCAAATTGTAAAATGGTCTTATCTATTGGCGATTTCGTTCCAATTCACATTCCAAGTAATATTCGGCATGCTAATTACATTGCCGGTTGCCAAATTGCATTATCTCTTATAGTTTCCGAGATATGGACTATCGATAATTTACACCATAGGCTCTGCTTCTAACTTGGGCCCAAATTGTAAAATGGTCTTATCTATTGGCGATTTCGTTCCAATTCACAATCCAAGTAATATTCGGCATGCTAATTACATTGCCGGTTGCCAAATTGCATTATCTCTTATAGTTTCCGAGATATGGACTATCGATAATTTACACCTTAGGCTCTGCTTCTAACTTGCTCCCAAATTGTAAAATGGTCTTATCTATTGGCGATTTCGTTCCAATTCACATTCCAAGTAATATTCGGCATGCTAATTACATTGCCGGTTGCCAAATTGCATTATCTCTTATAGTTTCCGAGATATGGACTATCGATAATTTACACCTTAGGCTCTGCTTCTAACTTGGGCCCAAATTGTAAAATGGTCTTATCTATTGGCGATTTCGTTCCAATTCACATTCCAAGTAATATTCGGCATGCTAATTACATTGCCGGTTGCCAAATTGAATTATCTCTTATAGTTTCCGAGATATGGACTATCGATAATTTACACCTTAGGCTCTGCTTCTAACTTGGGCCCAAATTGTAGAATGGTCTTACCTATTGGCGATTTCGTTCCAATTCACATTCCAAGTAATATTCGGCATGCTAATTACATTGCCGGTTGCCAAATTGCATTATCTCTTATAGTTTCCGAGATATGGACTATCGATAATTTACACCTTAGGCTCTGCTTCTAACTTATGCCCAAATTGTAAAATGGTTTTATCTATTGGCGATTTCGTTCCAATTCACATTCCAAGTAATATTCGGCATGCTAATTACATTGCCGGTTGCCAAATTGCATTATCTCTTATAGTTTCCGAGATATGGACTATCGATAATTTACACCTTAGGCTCTGCTTCTAACTTGGGCCCAAATTGTAAAATGGTCTTCTCTATTGGCGATTTCGTTCCAATTCACATTCCAAGTAATATTCGGCATGCTAATTACATTGCCGGTTGCCAAATTGCATTATCTCTTATAGTTTCCGAGATATGGACTATCGATAATTTACACCATAGGCTCTGCTTCTAACTTGGGCCCAAATTGTAAAATGGTCTTATCTATTGGCGATTTCGTTCCAATTCACATTCCAAGTAATATTCGGCATGCTAATTACATTGCCGGTTGCTAAATTGCATTATCTCGTATAGTTTCCGAGATATGGACTATCAATAATTTCCACCTTAGGCTCTGCTTCTAACTTGGGCCCAAATTGTAAAATGGTCTTATCTATTGGCGATTTCGTTCCAATTCACATTCCAAGTAATATTCGGCATGCTAATTACATTGCCGGTTGCCAAATTGCATTATCTCTTATAGTTTCCGAGATATGGACTATCGATAATTTACACCTTAGGCTCTGCTTCTAACTTGGGCCCAAATTGTAAAATGGTCTTATCTATTGGCGATTTCGTTCCAATTCACATTCCAAGTAATATTCGGCATGCTAATTACATTGCCGGTTGCCAAATTGCATTATCTCTTATAGTTTCCGAGATATGGACTATCGATAATTTACACCTTAGGCTCTGCTTCTAACTTGGGCCCAAATTGTAAAATGGTCTTATCTATTGGCGATTTCGTTCCAATTCACATTCCAAGTAATATTCGGCATGCTAATTACATTGCCGGTTGCCAAATTGCATTATCTCTTATAGTTTCCGAGATATGGACTATCGATAATTTACACCTTAGGCTCTGCTTCTAACTTGGGCCCAAATTGTAAAATGGTCTTATCTATTGGCGATTTCGTTCCAATTCACATTCCAAGTAATATTCGGCATGCTAATTACATTGCCGGTTGCCAAATTGAATTATCTCTTATAGTTTCCGAGATATGGACTATCGATAATTCACACCTTAGGCTCTGCTTCTAACTTGGGCCCAAATTGTAAAATGGTCTTACCTATTGGCGATTTCGTTCCAATTCACATTCCAAGTAATATTCGGCATGCTAATTACATTGCCGGTTGCCAAATTGCATTATCTCTTATAGTTTCCGAGATATGGACTATCGATAATTTACACCTTAGGCTCTGCTTCTAACTTGGGCCCAAATTGTAAAATGGTCTTATCTATTGGCGATTTCGTCCCAATTCACATTCCAAGTAATATTCGGCATGCTAATTACATTGCCGGTTGCCAAATTGCATTATCTCTTATAGTTTCCGAGATATGGACTATCGATAATTTACACCTTAGGCTCTGCTTCTAACTTGGGCCCAAATTGTAAAATGGTCTTATCTATTGGCGATTTCGTCCCAATTCACATTCCAAGTGATATTCGGCATGCTAATTACATTGCCGGTTGCGAAATTGCATTATCTCTTATAGTTTCCGAGATATGGACTATCCATAATTTACACCTTAGGCTCTGCTTCTAACTTGGGCCCAAATTGTAAAATGGTCTTATCTATTGGCGATTTCGTTCCAATTCACATTCCAAGTAATATTCGGCATGCTAATTACATTGCCGGTTGCCAAATTGCATTATCTCTTATAGTTTCCGAGATATGGACTATCGATAATTTACACCTTAGGCTCTGCTTCTAACTTGGGCCCAAATTGTAAAATGGTCTTATCTATTGGCGATTTCGTTGCAATTCACATTCCAAGTAATATTCGGCATGCTAATTACATTGCCGGTTGCCGAATTGCATTATCTCTTATAGTTTCCGAGATATGGACTATCGATAATTTACACCTTAGGCTCTGCTTCTAACTTGGGCCCAAATTGTAAAATGGTCTTATCTATTGGCGATTTCGTTCCAATTCACACTCCAAGTAATATTCGGCATGATAATTACATTGCCGGTTGCGAAATTGCATTATCTCTTATAGTTTCCGAGATATGGACTATCGATAATTTACACCTTAGGCTCTGCTTCTAACTTGGGCCCAAATTGTAAAATGGTCTTATCTATTGGCGATTTCGTTCCAATTCACATTCCAAGTAATATTCGGCATGCTAATTACATTGCCGGTTGCCAAATTGCATTATCTCTTATAGTTTCCGAGATATGGACTATCGATAATTTACACCTTAGGCTCTGCTTCTAACTTGGGCCCAAATTGTAAAATGGTCTTATCTATTGGCGATTTCGTTCCAATTCACACTCCAAGTAATATTCGGCATGCTAATTACATTGCCGGTTGCGAAATTGCATTATCTCTTATAGTTTCCGAGATATGGACTATCGATAATTTACACCTTAGGCTCTGCTTCTAACTTGGGCCCAAATTGTAAAATGGTCTTATCTATTGGCGATTTCGTTCCAATTCACATTCCAAGTAATATTCGGCATGCTAATTACATTGCCGGTTGCCAAATTGCATTATCTCTTATAGTTTCCGAGATATGGACTATCGATAATTTACACCTTAGGCTCTGCTTCTAACTTGGGCCCAAATTGTAAAATGGTCTTATCTATTGGCGATTTCGTTCCAATTCACATTCCAAGTAATATTCGGCATGCTAATTACATTGCCGGTTGCCAAATTGCATTATCTCTTATAGTTTCCGAGATATGGACTATCGATAATTTACACCTTAGGCTCTGCTTCTAACTTGGGCCCAAATTGTAAAATGGTCTTATCTATTGGCGATTTCGTTCCAATTCACACTCCAAGTAATATTCGGCATGCTAATTACATTGCCGGTTGCGAAATTGCATTATCTCTTATAGTTTCCGAGATATGGACTATCGATAATTTACACCTTAGGCTCTGCTTCTAACTTGGGCCCAAATTGTAAAATGGTCTTATCTATTGGCGATTTCGTTCCAATTCACATTCCAAGTAATATTCGGCATGCTAATTACATTGCCGGTTGCCAAATTGCATTATCTCTTATAGTTTCCGAGATATGGACTATCGATAATTTACACCTTAGGCTCTGCTTCTAACTTGGGCCCAAATTGTAAAATGGTCTTATCTATTGGCGATTTCGTTCCAATTCACACTCCAAGTAATATTCGGCATGCTAATTACATTGCCGGTTGCGAAATTGCATTATCTCTTATTGTTTCCGAGATATGGACTATCGATAATTTACACCTTAGGCTCTGCTTCTAACTTGGGCCCAAATTGTAAAATGGTCTTATCTATTGGCGATTTCGTTCCAATTCACATTCCAAGTAATATTCGGCATGCTAATTACATTGCCGGTTGCCAAATTGCATTATCTCTTATAGTTTCCGAGATATGGACTATCGATTATTTACACCTTAGGCTCTGCTTCTAACTTGGGCCCAAATTGTAAAATGGTCTTATCTATTGGCGATTTCGTTCCAATTCACATTCCAAGTAATATTCGGCATGCTAATTACATTGCCGGTTGCCAAATTGCATTATCTCTTATAGTTTCCGAGATATGGACTATCGATAATTTACACCTTAGGCTCTGCTTCTAACTTGGGCCCAAATTGTAAAATGGTCTTATCTATTGGCGATTTCGTCCCAATTCACATTCCAAGTGATATTCGGCATGCTAATTACATTGCCGGTTACCAAATTGCATTATCTCTTATAGTTTCCGAGATATGGACTATCGATAATTTACACCTTAGGCTCTGCTTCTAACTTGGGCCCAAATTGTAAAATGGTCTTATCTATTGGCGATTTCGTCCCAATTCAAATTCCAAGTGATATTCGGCATGCTAATTACATTGCCGGTTGCGAAATTGCATTATCTCTTATAGTTTCCGAGATATGGACTATCAATAATTTACACCTTAGGCTCTGCTTCTAACTTGGGCCCAATTTGTAAAATGGTCTTATCTATTGGCGATTTCGTTCCAATTCACATTCCAAGTAATATTCGGCATGCTAATTACATTGCCGGTTGCCAAATTGCATTATCTCTTATAGTTTCCGAGATATGGACTATCGATAATTTACATCTTAGGCTCTGCTTCTAACTTGGGCCCAAATTGTAAAATGGTCTTATCTATTGGCGATTTCGTTCCAATTCACGTTCCAAGTAATATTCGGCATGCTAATTACATTGCCGGTTGCCAAATTGCATTATCCCTTATAGTTTCCGAGATATGGACTATCGATAATTTACACCTTAGGCTCTGCTTCTAACTTGGGCCCAAATTGTAAAATGGTCTTATCTATTGGCGATTTCGTTCCAATTCATATTCCAAGTAATATTCGGCATGCTAATTACATTGCCGGTTGCCAAATTGCATTATCTCTTATAGTTTCCGAGATATGGACTATCGATAATTTACACCATAGGCTCTGCTGCTAACTTGGGCCCAAATTGTAAAATGGTCTTATCTATTGGCGATTTCGTTCCAATTCACATTCCAAGTAATATTCGGCATGCTAATTACATTGCCGTTTGCCAAATTGCATTATCTCTTATAGTTTCCGAGATATGGACTATCGATAATTTACACCTTAGGCTCTGCTTCTAACTTGCTCCCAAATTGTAAAATGGTCTTATCTATTGGCGATTTCGTTCCAATTCACATTCCAAGTAATATTCGGCATGCTAATTACATTGCCGGTTGCCAAATTGCATTATCTCTTATAGTTTCCGAGATATGGACTATCGATAATTTACACCTTAGGCTCTGCTTCTAACTTGGGCCCAAATTGTAAAATGGTCTTATCTATTGGCGATTTCGTTCCAATTCACATTCCAAGTAATATTCGGCATGCTAATTACATTGCCGGTTGCCAAATTGAATTATCTCTTATAGTTTCCGAGATATGGACTATCGATAATTTAAACCTTAGGCTCTGCTTCTAACTTGGGCCCAAATTGTAAAATGGTCTTACCTATTGGCGATTTCGTTCCAATTCACATTCCAAGTAATATTCGGCATGCTAATTACATTGCCGGTTGCCAAATTGCATTATCTCTTATAGTTTCCGAGATATGGACTATCGATAATTTACACCTTAGGCTCTGCTTCTAACTTGGGCCCAAATTGGAAAATGGTCTTATCTATTGGCGATTTCGTTCCAATTCACATTCCAAGTAATATTCGGCATGCTAATTACATTGCCGGTTGCCAAATTGCATTATCTCTTATAGTTTCCGAGATATGGACTATCGATTATTTACACCTTAGGCTCTGCTTCTAACTTGGGCCCAAATTGTAAAATGGTCTTATCTATTGGCGATTTCGTTCCAATTCACATTCCAAGTAATATTCGGCATGCTAATTACATTGCCGGTTGCCAAATTGCATTATCTCTTATAGTTTCCGAGATATGGACTATCGATAATTTACACCATAGGCTCTGCTTCTAACTTGGGCCCAAATTGTAAAATGGTCTTATCTATTGGCGATTTCGTTCCAATTCATATTCCAAGGAATATTCGGCACGCTAATTACATTGCCGGTTGCCAAATTGCATTATCTCTTATAGTTTCCGAGATATGGACTATCGATAATTTACACCTTAGGCTCTGCTTCTAACTTGGGCCCAAATTGTAAAATGGTCTTATCTATTGGCGATTTCGTTCCAATTCACATTCCAAGTAATATTCGGCATGCTAATTACATTGCCGGTTGCCAAATTGCATTATCTCTTATAGTTTCCGAGATATGGACTATCGATAATTTACACCTTAGGCTCTGCTTCTAACTTGGGCCCAAATTGTAAAATGTTCTTATCTATTGGCGATTTCGTTCCAATTCACATTCCAAGTAATATTCGGCATGCTAATTACATTGCCGGTTGCCAAATTACATTATCTCTTATAGTTTCCGAGATATGGACTATCGATAATTTACACCTTAGGCTCTGCTTCTAACTTGGGCCCAAATTGTAAAATGGTCTTATCTATTGGCGATTTCGTTCCAATTCACATTCCAAGTAATATTCGGCATGCTAATTCATTGCCGGTTGCCAAATTGAATTATCTCTTATAGTTTCCGAGATATGGACTATCGATAATTTACACCTTAGGCTCTGCTTCTAACTTGGGCCCAAATTGTAAAATGGTCTTACCTATTGGCGATTTCGTTCCAATTCACATTCCAAGTAATATTCGGCATGCTAATTACATTGCCGGTTGCCAAATTGCATTATCTCTTATAGTTTCCGAGATATGGACTATCGATAATTTACACCTTAGGCTCTGCTTCTAACTTGGGCCCAAATTGTAAAATGGTCTTATCTATTGGCGATTTCGTCCCAATTCACATTCCAAGTAATATTCGGCATGCTAATTACATTGCCGGTTGCCAAATTGCATTATCTCTTATAGTTTCCGAGATATGGACTATCGATAACTTACACCTTAGGCTCTGCTTCTAACTTGGGCCCAAATTGTAAAATGGTCTTATCTATTGGCGATTTCGTCCCAATTCACATTCCAAGTGATTTTCGGCATGCTAATTACATTGCCGGTTGCGAAATTGCATTATCTCTTATAGTTTCCGAGATATGGACTATCAATAATTTACACTTTAGGCTCTGATTCTAACTTGGGCCCAATTTGTAAAATGGTCTTATCTATTGGCGATTTCGTTCCAATTCACATTCCAGGTAATATTCGGCATGCTAATTACATTGCCGGTTGCCAAATTGCATTATCTCTTATAGTTTCCGAGATATGGACTATCGATAATTTACACCTTAGGCTCTGCTTCTAACTTGGGCCCAAATTGTAAAATGGTCTTATCTATTGGCGATTTCGTTGCAATTCACATTCCAAGTAATATTCGGCAAGCTAATTACATTGCCGGTTGCCAAATTGCATTATCTCTTATAGTTTCCGAGATATGGACTATCGATAATTTACACCTTAGGCTCTGCTTCTAACTTGGGCCCAAATTGTAAAATGGTCTTATCTATTGGCGATTTCGTTCCAATTCACATTCCAAGTAATATTCGGCATGCTAATTACATTGCCGGTTGCCAAATTGCATTATCTCTTATAGTTTCCGAGATATGGACTATCGATAATTTACACCTTAGGCTCTGCTTCTAACTTGGGCCCAAATTGTAAAATGGTCTTATCTATTGGCGATTTCGTTCCAAATCACACTCCAAGTAATATTCGGCATGCTAATTACATTGCCGGTTGCGAAATTGTATTATCTCTTATAGTTTCCGAGATATGGACTATCGATAATTTACACCTTAGGCTCTGCTTCTAACTTGGGCCCAAATTGTAAAATGGTCTTATCTATTGGCGATTTCGTTCCAATTCACATTCCAAGTAATATTCGGCATGCTAATTACATTGCCGGTTGCCAAATTGCATTATCTCTTATAGTTTCCGAGATATGGTCTATCGATAATTTACACCTTAGGCTCTGCTTCTAACTTGGGCCCAAATTGTAAAATGGTCTTATCTATTGGCGATTTCGTTCCAATTCACATTCCAAGTAATATTCGGCATGCTAATTACATTGCCGGTTGCCAAATTGCATTATCTCTTATAGTTTCCGAGATATGGACTATTGATAATTTACACCTTAGGCTCTGCTTCTAACTTGGGCCCAAATTGTAAAATGGTCTTATCTATTGGCGATTTCGTCCCAATTCACATTCCAAGTGATATTCGGCATGCTAATTACATTGCCGGTTGCGAAATTGCATTATCTCTTATAGTTTCCGAGATATGGACTATCAATAATTTACACCTTAGGCTCTGCTTCTAACTTGGGCCCAATTTGTAAAATGGTCTTATCTATTGGCGATTTCGTTCCAATTCACATTCCAAGTAATATTCGGCATGCTAATTACATTGCCGGTTGCCAAATTGCATTATCTCTTATAGTTTCCGAGATATGGACTATCGATAATTTACACCTTAGGCTCTGCTTCTAACTTGGGCCCAAATTGTAAAATGGTCTTATCTATTGGCGATTTCGTTCCAATTCACATTCCAAGTAATATTCGGCATGCTAATTACATTGCCGGTTGCCAAATTGCATTATCTCTTATAGTTTCCGAGATATGGACTATCGATAATTTACACCATAGGCTCTGCTTCTAACTTGGGCCCAATTTGTAAAATGGTCTTATCTATTGGCGATTTCGTTCCAATTCACATTCCAAGTAATATTCGGCATGCTAATTACATTGCCGGTTGCCAAATTGCATTATCTCTTATAGTTTCCGAGATATGGACTATCGATAATTTACATCTTAGGCTCTGCTTCTAACTTGGGCCCAAATTGTAAAATGGTCTTATCTATTGGCGATTTCGTTCCAATTCACGTTCCAAGTAATATTCGGCATGCTAATTACATTGCCGGTTGCCAAATTGCATTATCCCTTATAGTTTCCGAGATATGGACTATCGATAATTTACACCTTAGGCTCTGCTTCTAACTTGGGCCCAAATTGTAAAATGGTCTTATCTATTGGCGATTTCGTTCCAATTCATATTCCAAGTAATATTCGGCATGCTAATTACATTGCCGGTTGCCAAATTGCATTATCTCTTATAGTTTCCGAGATATGGACTATCGATAATTTACACCATAGGCTCTGCTGCTAACTTGGGCCCAAATTGTAAAATGGTCTTATCTATTGGCGATTTCGTTCCAATTCACATTCCAAGTAATATTCGGCATGCTAATTACATTGCCGTTTGCCAAATTGCATTATCTCTTATAGTTTCCGAGATATGGACTATCGATAATTTACACCTTAGGCTCTGCTTCTAACTTGCTCCCAAATTGTAAAATGGTCTTATCTATTGGCGATTTCGTTCCAATTCACATTCCAAGTAATATTCGGCATGCTAATTACATTGCCGGTTGCCAAATTGCATTATCTCTTATAGTTTCCGAGATATGGACTATCGATAATTTACACCTTAGGCTCTGCTTCTAACTTGGGCCCAAATTGTAAAATGGTCTTATCTATTGGCGATTTCGTTCCAATTCACATTCCAAGTAATATTCGGCATGCTAATTACATTGCCGGTTGCCAAATTGAATTATCTCTTATAGTTTCCGAGATATGGACTATCGATAATTTAAACCTTAGGCTCTGCTTCTAACTTGGGCCCAAATTGTAAAATGGTCTTACCTATTGGCGATTTCGTTCCAATTCACATTCCAAGTAATATTCGGCATGCTAATTACATTGCCGGTTGCCAAATTGCATTATCTCTTATAGTTTCCGAGATATGGACTATCGATAATTTACACCTTAGGCTCTGCTTCTAACTTGGGCCCAAATTGGAAAATGGTCTTATCTATTGGCGATTTCGTTCCAATTCACATTCCAAGTAATATTCGGCATGCTAATTACATTGCCGGTTGCCAAATTGCATTATCTCTTATAGTTTCCGAGATATGGACTATCGATTATTTACACCTTAGGCTCTGCTTCTAAGTTGGGCCCAAATTGTAAAATGGTCTTATCTATTGGCGATTTCGTTCCAATTCACATTCCAAGTAATATTCGGCATGCTAATTACATTGCCGGTTGCCAAATTGCATTATCTCTTATAGTTTCCGAGATATGGACTATCGATAATTTACACCATAGGCTCTGCTTCTAACTTGGGCCCAAATTGTAAAATGGTCTTATCTATTGGCGATTTCGTTCCAATTCATATTCCAAGGAATATTCGGCACGCTAATTACATTGCCGGTTGCCAAATTGCATTATCTCTTATAGTTTCCGAGATATGGACTATCGATAATTTACACCTTAGGCTCTGCTTCTAACTTGGGCCCAAATTGTAAAATGGTCTTATCTATTGGCGATTTCGTTCCAATTCACATTCCAAGTAATATTCGGCATGCTAATTACATTGCCGGTTGCCAAATTGCATTATCTCTTATAGTTTCCGAGATATGGACTATCGATAATTTACACCTTAGGCTCTGCTTCTAACTTGGGCCCAAATTGTAAAATGTTCTTATCTATTGGCGATTTCGTTCCAATTCACATTCCAAGTAATATTCGGCATGCTAATTACATTGCCGGTTGCCAAATTACATTATCTCTTATAGTTTCCGAGATATGGACTATCGATAATTTACACCTTAGGCTCTGCTTCTAACTTGGGCCCAAATTGTAAAATGGTCTTATCTATTGGCGATTTCGTTCCAATTCACATTCCAAGTAATATTCGGCATGCTAATTCATTGCCGGTTGCCAAATTGAATTATCTCTTATAGTTTCCGAGATATGGACTATCGATAATTTACACCTTAGGCTCTGCTTCTAACTTGGGCCCAAATTGTAAAATGGTCTTACCTATTGGCGATTTCGTTCCAATTCACATTCCAAGTAATATTCGGCATGCTAATTACATTGCCGGTTGCCAAATTGCATTATCTCTTATAGTTTCCGAGATATGGACTATCGATAATTTACACCTTAGGCTCTGCTTCTAACTTGGGCCCAAATTGTAAAATGGTCTTATCTATTGGCGATTTCGTCCCAATTCACATTCCAAGTAATATTCGGCATGCTAATTACATTGCCGGTTGCCAAATTGCATTATCTCTTATAGTTTCCGAGATATGGACTATCGATAACTTACACCTTAGGCTCTGCTTCTAACTTGGGCCCAAATTGTAAAATGGTCTTATCTATTGGCGATTTCGTCCCAATTCACATTCCAAGTGATTTTCGGCATGCTAATTACATTGCCGGTTGCGAAATTGCATTATCTCTTATAGTTTCCGAGATATGGACTATCAATAATTTACACTTTAGGCTCTGATTCTAACTTGGGCCCAATTTGTAAAATGGTCTTATCTATTGGCGATTTCGTTCCAATTCACATTCCAGGTAATATTCGGCATGCTAATTACATTGCCGGTTGCCAAATTGCATTATCTCTTATAGTTTCCGAGATATGGACTATCGATAATTTACACCTTAGGCTCTGCTTCTAACTTGGGCCCAAATTGTAAAATGGTCTTATCTATTGGCGATTTCGTTGCAATTCACATTCCAAGTAATATTCGGCAAGCTAATTACATTGCCGGTTGCCAAATTGCATTATCTCTTATAGTTTCCGAGATATGGACTATCGATAATTTACACCTTAGGCTCTGCTTCTAACTTGGGCCCAAATTGTAAAATGGTCTTATCTATTGGCGATTTCGTTCCAATTCACATTCCAAGTAATATTCGGCATGCTAATTACATTGCCGGTTGCCAAATTGCATTATCTCTTATAGTTTCCGAGATATGGACTATCGATAATTTACACCTTAGGCTCTGCTTCTAACTTGGGCCCAAATTGTAAAATGGTCTTATCTATTGGCGATTTCGTTCCAAATCACACTCCAAGTAATATTCGGCATGCTAATTACATTGCCGGTTGCGAAATTGTATTATCTCTTATAGTTTCCGAGATATGGACTATCGATAATTTACACCTTAGGCTCTGCTTCTAACTTGGGCCCAAATTGTAAAATGGTCTTATCTATTGGCGATTTCGTTCCAATTCACATTCCAAGTAATATTCGGCATGCTAATTACATTGCCGGTTGCCAAATTGCATTATCTCTTATAGTTTCCGAGATATGGTCTATCGATAATTTACACCTTAGGCTCTGCTTCTAACTTGGGCCCAAATTGTAAAATGGTCTTATCTATTGGCGATTTCGTTCCAATTCACATTCCAAGTAATATTCGGCATGCTAATTACATTGCCGGTTGCCAAATTGCATTATCTCTTATAGTTTCCGAGATATGGACTATTGATAATTTACACCTTAGGCTCTGCTTCTAACTTGGGCCCAAATTGTAAAATGGTCTTATCTATTGGCGATTTCGTCCCAATTCACATTCCAAGTGATATTCGGCATGCTAATTACATTGCCGGTTGCGAAATTGCATTATCTCTTATAGTTTCCGAGATATGGACTATCAATAATTTACACCTTAGGCTCTGCTTCTAACTTGGGCCCAATTTGTAAAATGGTCTTATCTATTGGCGATTTCGTTCCAATTCACATTCCAAGTAATATTCGGCATGCTAATTACATTGCCGGTTGCCAAATTGCATTATCTCTTATAGTTTCCGAGATATGGACTATCGATAATTTACACCTTAGGCTCTGCTTCTAACTTGGGCCCAAATTGTAAAATGGTCTTATCTATTGGCGATTTCGTTCCAATTCACATTCCAAGTAATATTCGGCATGCTAATTACATTGCCGGTTGCCAAATTGCATTATCTCTTATAGTTTCCGAGATATGGACTATCGATAATTTACACCATAGGCTCTGCTTCTAACTTGGGCCCAAATTGTAAAATGGTCTTATCTATTGGCGATTTCGTTCCAATTCACATTCCAAGGAATATTCGGCATGCTAATTACATTGCCGGTTGCCAAATTGCATTATCTCTTATAGTTTCCGAGATATGGACTATCGATAATTTACACCTTAGGCTCTGCTTCTAACTTGGGCCCAAATTGTAAAATGGTCTTATCTATTGGCGATTTCGTTCCAATTCACATTCCAAGTAATATTCGGCATGCTAATTACATTGCCGGTTGCCAAATTGCATTATCTCTTATAGTTTCCGAGATATAGACTATCGATAATTTACACCTTAGGCTCTGCTTCTAATTTGGGCCCAAATTGTAAAATGGTCTTATCTATTGGCGATTTCGTTCCAATTCACATTCCAAGTAACATTCGGCATGCTAATTACATTGCCGGTTGCCAAATTGCATTATCTCTTATAGTTTCCGAGATATGGACTATCGATAATTTACACCTTAGGCTCTGCTTCTAACTTGGGCCCAAATTGTAAAATGGTCTTATCTATTGGCGATTTCGTTCCAATTCACATTCCAAGTAATATTCGGCATGCTAATTACATTGCCGGTTGCCAAATTGCATTATCTCTTATAGTTTCCGAGATATGGACTATCGATAATTTACACCTTAGGCTCTGCTTCTAACTTGGGCCCAAATTGTAAAATGGTCTTATCTATTGGCGATTTCGTTCCAATTCACATTCCAAGTAATATTCGGCATGCTAATTACATTGCCGGTTGCCAAATTGCATTATCTCTTATAGTTTCCAAGATATGGACTATCGATAATTTACACCATAGGCTCTGCTTCTAACTTGGGCCCAAATTGTAAAATGGTCTTATCTATTGGCGATTTCGTTCCAATTCACATTCCAAGTAATATTCGGCATGCTAATTACATTGCCGGTTGCCAAATTGCATTATCTCTTATAGTTTCCGATATATGGACTATCGATAATTTACACCTTAGGCTCTGCTTCTAACTTGCTCCCAAATTGTAAAATGGTCTTATCTATTGGCGATTTCGTTCCAATTCACATTCCAAGTAATATTCGGCATGCTAATTACATTGCCGGTTGCCAAATTGCATTATCTCTTATAGTTTCCGAGATATGGACTATCGATAATTTACACCATAGGCTCTGCTTCTAACTTGGGCCCAAATTGTAAAATGGTCTTATCTATTGGCGATTTCGTTCCAATTCACATTCCAAGGAATATTCGGCATGCTAATTACATTGCCGGTTGCCAAATTGCATTATCTCTTATAGTTTCCGAGATATGGACTATCGATAATTTACACCTTAGGCTCTGCTTCTAACTTGGGCCCAAATTGTAAAATGGTCTTATCTATTGGCGATTTCGTTCCAATTCACATTCCAAGTAATATTCGGCATGCTAATTACATTGCCGGTTGCCAAATTGCATTATCTCTTATAGTTTCCGAGATATGGACTATCGATAATTTACACCTTAGGCTCTGCTTCTAACTTGGGCCCAAATTGTAAAATGGTCTTATCTATTGGCGATTTCGTCCCAATTCGCATTCCAAGTGATATTCGGCATGCTAATTACATCGCCGGTTGCGAAATTGCATTATCTCTTATAGTTTCCGAGATATGGACTATCAATAATTTACACTTTAGGCTCTGCTTCTAACTTGGACCCAAATTGTAAAATGGTCTTATCTATTGGCGATTTCGTTCCAATTCACATTCCAAGTAATATTCGGCATGCTAATTACATTGCCGGTTGCCAAATTGCATTATCTCTTATAGTTTCCGAGATATGGACTATCGATAATTTACACCTTAGGCTCTGCTTCTAACTTGGGCCCAAATTGTAAAATGGTCTTATCTATTGGCGATTTCGTCCCAATTCACATTCCAAGTGATATTCGGCATGCTAATTACATTTCCGGTTGCGAAATTGCATTATCTCTTATAGTTTCCGAGATATGGACTATCAATAATTTACACCTTATGCTCTGCTTCTAACTTGGGCCCAAATTGTAAAATGGTCTTATCTAGTGGCGATTTCGTTCCAATTCACATTCCAAGTAAAATTCGGCATGCTAATTACATTGCCGGTTGCCAAATTGCATTATCTCTTATAGTTTCCGAGATATGGACTATCGATAATTTACACCTTAGGCTCTGCTTCTAACTTGGGCCCAAATTGTAAAATGGTCTTATCTATTGGCGATTTCGTCCCAATTCACATTCCAAGTGATATTCGGCATGCTAATTACATTGCCGGTTACCAAATTGCATTATCTCTTATAGTTTCCGAGATATCGACTATCGATAATTTACACCTTAGGCTCTGCTTCTAACTTGGGCCCAAATTGTAAAATGGTCTTATCTATTGGCGATTTCGTTCCAATTCACATTCCAAGTAATATTCGGCATGCTAATTACATTGCCGGTTGCCAAATTGCATTATCTCTTATAGTTTCCGAGATATGGACTATCGATAATTTACACCTTAGGCTCTGCTTCTAACTTGGGCCCAAATTGTAAAATGGTCTTATCTATTGGCGATTTCGTCCCAATTCACATTCCAAGTGATATTCGGCATGCTAATTACATTGCCGGTTGCGAAATTGCATTATCTCTTATAGTTTCCGAGATATGGACTATCAATAATTTACACCTTAGGCTCTGCTTCTAACTTGGGCCCAATTTGTAAAATGGTCTTATCTATTGGCGATTTCGTTCCAATTCACATTCCAAGTAATATTCGGCATGCTAATTACATTGCCGGTTGCCAAATTGCATTATCTCTTATAGTTTCCGAGATATGGACTATTGATAATTTACACCTTAGGCTCTGCTTCTAACTTGGGCCCAAATTGTAAAATGGTCTTATCTATTGGCGATTTCGTCCCAATTCACATTCCAAGTGATATTCGGCATGCTAATTACATTGCCGTTTGCGAAATTGCATTATCTCTTATAGTTTCCGAGATATGGACTATCAATAATTTACACCTTAGGCTCTGCTTCTAACTTGGGCCCAATTTGTAAAATGGTCTTATCTATTGGCGATTTCGTTCCAATTCACATTCCAAGTAATATTCGGCATGCTAATTACATTGCCGGTTGCCAAATTGCATTATCTCTTATAGTTTCCGAGATATGGACTATCGATAATTTACACCTTAGGCTCTGCTTCTAACTTGGGCCCAAATTGTAAAATGGTCTTATCTATTGGCGATTTCGTTCCAATTCACATTCCAAGTAATATTCGGCATGCTAATTACATTGCCGGTTGCCAAATTGCATTATCTCTTATAGTTTCCGAGATATGGACTATCGATAATTTACACCATAGGCTCTGCTTCTAACTTGGGCCCAAATTGTAAAATGGTCTTATCTATTGGCGATTTCGTTCCAATTCACATTCCAAGGAATATTCGGCATGCTAATTACATTGCCGGTTGCCAAATTGCATTATCTCTTATAGTTTCCGAGATATGGACTATCGATAATTTACACCTTAGGCTCTGCTTCTAACTTGGGCCCAAATTGTAAAATGGTCTTATCTATTGGCGATTTCGTTCCAATTCACATTCCAAGTAATATTCGGCATGCTAATTACATTGCCGGTTGCCAAATTGCATTATCTCTTATAGTTTCCGAGATATAGACTATCGATAATTTACACCTTAGGCTCTGCTTCTAATTTGGGCCCAAATTGTAAAATGGTCTTATCTATTGGCGATTTCGTTCCAATTCACATTCCAAGTAACATTCGGCATGCTAATTACATTGCCGGTTGCCAAATTGCATTATCTCTTATAGTTTCCGAGATATGGACTATCGATAATTTACACCTTAGGCTCTGCTTCTAACTTGGGCCCAAATTGTAAAATGGTCTTATCTATTGGCGATTTCGTTCCAATTCACATTCCAAGTAATATTCGGCATGCTAATTACATTGCCGGTTGCCAAATTGCATTATCTCTTATAGTTTCCGAGATATGGACTATCGATAATTTACACCTTAGGCTCTGCTTCTAACTTGGGCCCAAATTGTAAAATGGTCTTATCTATTGGCGATTTCGTTCCAATTCACATTCCAAGTAATATTCGGCATGCTAATTACATTGCCGGTTGCCAAATTGCATTATCTCTTATAGTTTCCAAGATATGGACTATCGATAATTTACACCATAGGCTCTGCTTCTAACTTGGGCCCAAATTGTAAAATGGTTTTATCTATTGGCGATTTCGTTCCAATTCACATTCCAAGTAATATTCGGCATGCTAATTACATTGCCGGTTGCCAAATTGCATTATCTCTTATAGTTTCCGATATATGGACTATCGATAATTTACACCTTAGGCTCTGCTTCTAACTTGCTCCCAAATTGTAAAATGGTCTTATCTATTGGCGATTTCGTTCCAATTCACATTCCAAGTAATATTCGGCATGCTAATTACATTGCCGGTTGCCAAATTGCATTATCTCTCATAGTTTCCGAGATATGGACTATCGATAATTTACACCATAGGCTCTGCTTCTAACTTGGGCCCAAATTGTAAAATGGTCTTATCTATTGGCGATTTCGTTCCAATTCACATTCCAAGGAATATTCGGCATGCTAATTACATTGCCGGTTGCCAAATTGCATTATCTCTTATAGTTTCCGAGATATGGACTATCGATAATTTACACCTTAGGCTCTGCTTCTAACTTGGGCCCAAATTGTAAAATGGTCTTATCTATTGGCGATTTCGTCCCAATTCACATTCCAAGTGATATTCGGCATGCTAATTACATTGCCGGTTGCGAAATTGCATTATCTCTTATAGTTTCCGAGATATGGACTATCAATAATTTACACCTTAGGCTCTGCTTCTAACTTGGGCCCAAATTGTAAAATGGTCTTATCTATTGGCGATTTCGTTCCAATTCACATTCCAAGTAATATTCGGCATGCTAATTACATTGCCGGTTGCCAAATTGCATTATCTCTTATAGTTTCCGAGATATGGACTATCGATAATTTACACCTTAGGCTCTGCTTCTAACTTGGGCCCAAATTGTAAAATGGTCTTATCTATTGGCGATTTCGTTCCAATTCACATTCCAAGTAATATTCGGCATGCTAATTACATTGCCGGTTGCCAAATTGCATTATCTCTTATAGTTTCCGAGATATGGACTATCGATAATTTACACCTTAGGCTCTGCTTCTAACTTGGGCCCAAATTGTAAAATGGTCTTATCTATTGGCGATTTCGTCCCAATTCGCATTCCAAGTGATATTCGGCATGCTAATTACATCGCCGGTTGCGAAATTGCATTATCTCTTATAGTTTCCGAGATATGGACTATCAATAATTTACACTTTAGGCTCTGCTTCTAACTTGGACCCAAATTGTAAAATGGTCTTATCTATTGGCGATTTCGTTCCAATTCACATTCCAAGTAATATTCGGCATGCTAATTACATTGCCGGTTGCCAAATTGCATTATCTCTTATAGTTTCCGAGATATGGACTATCGATAATTTACACCTTAGGCTCTGCTTCTAACTTGGGCCCAAATTGTAAAATGGTCTTATCTATTGGCGATTTCGTCCCAATTCACATTCCAAGTGATATTCGGCATGCTAATTACATTTCCGGTTGCGAAATTGCATTATCTCTTATAGTTTCCGAGATATGGACTATCAATAATTTACACCTTATGCTCTGCTTCTAACTTGGGCCCAAATTGTAAAATGGTCTTATCTAGTGGCGATTTCGTTCCAATTCACATTCCAAGTAAAATTCGGCATGCTAATTACATTGCCGGTTGCCAAATTGCATTATCTCTTATAGTTTCCGAGATATGGACTATCGATAATTTACACCTTAGGCTCTGCTTCTAACTTGGGCCCAAATTGTAAAATGGTCTTATCTATTGGCGATTTCGTCCCAATTCACATTCCAAGTGATATTCGGCATGCTAATTACATTGCCGGTTACCAAATTGCATTATCTCTTATAGTTTCCGAGATATCGACTATCGATAATTTACACCTTAGGCTCTGCTTCTAACTTGGGCCCAAATTGTAAAATGGTCTTATCTATTGGCGATTTCGTTCCAATTCACATTCCAAGTAATATTCGGCATGCTAATTACATTGCCGGTTGCCAAATTGCATTATCTCTTATAGTTTCCGAGATATGGACTATCGATAATTTACACCTTAGGCTCTGCTTCTAACTTGGGCCCAAATTGTAAAATGGTCTTATCTATTGGCGATTTCGTCCCAATTCACATTCCAAGTGATATTCGGCATGCTAATTACATTGCCGGTTGCGAAATTGCATTATCTCTTATAGTTTCCGAGATATGGACTATCAATAATTTACACCTTAGGCTCTGCTTCTAACTTGGGCCCAAATTGTAAAATGGTCTTATCTATTGGCGATTTCGTTCCAATTCACATTCCAAGTAATATTCGGCATGCTAATTACATTGCCGGTTGCCAAATTGCATTATCTCTTATAGTTTCCGAGATATGGACTATCGATAATTTACACCTTAGGCTCTGCTTCTAACTTGGGCCCAAATTGTAAAATGGTCTTATCTATTGGAGATTTCGTTCCAATTCACATTCCAAGTAATATTCGGCATGCTAATTACTTTGCCGGTTGCCAAATTGCATTATCTCTTATAGTTTCCGAGATATGGACTATCGATAATTTACACCTTAGGCTCTGCTTCTAACTTGGGCCCAAATTGTAAAATGGTCTTATCTATTGGCGATTTCGTTCCAATTCACATTCCAAGTAATATTCGGCATGCTAATTACATTGCCGGTTGCCAAATTGCATTATCTCTTATAGTTTCCGAGATATGGACTATCGATAATTTACACCATAGGCTCTGCTTCTAACTTGGGCCCAAATTGTAAAATGGTCTTATCTATTGGCGATTTCGTTCCAATTCACATTCCAAGTAATATTCGGCATGCTAATTACATTGCCGGTTGCCAAATTGCATTATCTCTTATAGTTTCCGAGATATGGACTATCGATAATTTACACCTTAGGCTCTGCTTCTAACTTGGGCCCAAATTGTAAAATGGTCTTATCTATTGGCGATTTCGTTCCAAATCACACTCCAAGTAATATTCGGCATGCTAATTACATTGCCGGTTGCGAAATTGTATTATCTCTTATAGTTTCCGAGATATGGACTATCGATAATTTACACCTTAGGCTCTGCTTCTAACTTGGGCCCAAATTGTAAAATGGTCTTATCTATTGGCGATTTCGTTCCAATTCACATTCCAAGTAATATTCGGCATGCTAATTACATTGCCGGTTGCCAAATTGCATTATCTCTTATAGTTTCCGAGATATGGACTATCGATAATTTACACCATAGGCTCTGCTTCTAACTTGGGCCCAAATTGTAAAATGGTCTTATCTATTGGCGATTTCGTTCCAATTCACATTCCAAGTAATATTCGGCATGCTAATTACTTTGCCGGTTGCCAAATTGCATTATCTCTTATAGTTTCCGAGATATGGACTATCGATAATTTACACCTTAGGCTCTGCTTCTAACTTGGGCCCAAATTGTAAAATGGTCTTATCTATTGGCGATTTCGTTCCAATTCACATTCCAAGTAATATTCGGCATGCTAATTACATTGCCGGTTGCCAAATTGCATTATCTCTTATAGTTTCCGAGATATGGACTATCGATAATTTACACCATAGGCTCTGCTTCTAACTTGGGCCCAAATTGTAAAATGGTCTTATCTATTGGCGATTTCGTTCCAATTCACATTCCAAGTAATATTCGGCATGCTAATTACATTGCCGGTTGCCAAATTGCATTATCTCTTATAGTTTCCGAGATATGGACTATCGATAATTTACACCTTAGGCTCTGCTTCTAACTTGGGCCCAAATTGTAAAATGGTCTTATCTATTGGCGATTTCGTTCCAAATCACACTCCAAGTAATATTCGGCATGCTAATTACATTGCCGGTTGCGAAATTGTATTATCTCTTATAGTTTCCGAGATATGGACTATCGATAATTTACACCTTAGGCTCTGCTTCTAACTTGGGCCCAAATTGTAAAATGGTCTTATCTATTGGCGATTTCGTTCCAATTCACATTCCAAGTAATATTCGGCATGCTAATTACATTGCCGGTTGCCAAATTGCATTATCTCTTATAGTTTCCGAGATATGGTCTATCGATAATTTACACCTTAGGCTCTGCTTCTAACTTGGGCCCAAATTGTAAAATGGTCTTATCTATTGGCGATTTCGTTCCAATTCACATTCCAAGTAATATTCGGCATGCTAATTACATTGCCGGTTGCCAAATTGCATTATCTCTTATAGTTTCCGAGATATGGACTATCGATAATTTACACCTTAGGCTCTGCTTCTAACTTGGGCCCAAATTGTAAAATGGTCTTATCTATTGGCGATTTCGTTCCAATTCACATTCCAAGTAATATTCGGCATGCTAATTACATTGCCGGTTGCCAAATTGCATTATCTCTTATAATTTCCAAGATATGGACTATCGATAATTTACACCATAGGCTCTGCTTCTAACTTGGGCCCAAATTGTAAAATGGTCTTATCTATTGGCGATTTCGTTCCAATTCACATTCCAAGTAATATTCGGCATGCTAATTACATTGCCGGTTGCCAAATTGCATTATCTCTTATAGTTTCCGATATATGGACTATCGATAATTTACACCTTAGGCTCTGCTTCTAACTTGCTCCCAAATTGTAAAATGGTCTTATCTATTGGCGATTTCGTTCCAATTCACATTCCAAGTAATATTCGGCATGCTAATTACATTGCCGGTTGCCAAATTGCATTATCTCTTATAGTTTCCGAGATATGGACTATCGATAATTTACACCATAGGCTCTGCTTCTAACTTGGGCCCAAATTGTAAAATGGTCTTATCTATTGGCGATTTCGTTCCAATTCACATTCCAAGGAATATTCGGCATGCTAATTACATTGCCGGTTGCCAAATTGCATTATCTCTTATAGTTTCCGAGATATGGACTATCGATAATTTACACCTTAGGCTCTGCTTCTAACTTGGGCCCAAATTGTAAAATGGTCTTATCTATTGGCGATTTCGTCCCAATTCACATTCCAAGTGATATTCGGCATGCTAATTACATTGCCGGTTGCGAAATTGCATTATCTCTTATAGTTTCCGAGATATGGACTATCAATAATTTACACCTTAGGCTCTGCTTCTAACTTGGGCCCAAATTGTAAAATGGTCTTATCTATTGGCGATTTCGTTCCAATTCACATTCCAAGTAATATTCGGCATGCTAATTACATTGCCGGTTGCCAAATTGCATTATCTCTTATAGTTTCCGAGATATGGACTATCGATAATTTACACCTTAGGCTCTGCTTCTAACTTGGGCCCAAATTGTAAAATGGTCTTATCTATTGGCGATTTCGTTCCAATTCACATTCCAAGTAATATTCGGCATGCTAATTACATTGCCGGTTGCCAAATTGCATTATCTCTTATAGTTTCCGAGATATGGACTATCGATAATTTACACCTTAGGCTCTGCTTCTAACTTGGGCCCAAATTGTAAAATGGTCTTATCTATTGGCGATTTCGTCCCAATTCGCATTCCAAGTGATATTCGGCATGCTAATTACATCGCCGGTTGCGAAATTGCATTATCTCTTATAGTTTCCGAGATATGGACTATCAATAATTTACACTTTAGGCTCTGCTTCTAACTTGGACCCAAATTGTAAAATGGTCTTATCTATTGGCGATTTCGTTCCAATTCACATTCCAAGTAATATTCGGCATGCTAATTACATTGCCGGTTGCCAAATTGCATTATCTCTTATAGTTTCCGAGATATGGACTATCGATAATTTACACCTTAGGCTCTGCTTCTAACTTGGGCCCAAATTGTAAAATGGTCTTATCTATTGGCGATTTCGTCCCAATTCACATTCCAAGTGATATTCGGCATGCTAATTACATTTCCGGTTGCGAAATTGCATTATCTCTTATAGTTTCCGAGATATGGACTATCAATAATTTACACCTTATGCTCTGCTTCTAACTTGGGCCCAAATTGTAAAATGGTCTTATCTAGTGGCGATTTCGTTCCAATTCACATTCCAAGTAAAATTCGGCATGCTAATTACATTGCCGGTTGCCAAATTGCATTATCTCTTATAGTTTCCGAGATATGGACTATCGATAATTTACACCTTAGGCTCTGCTTCTAACTTGGGCCCAAATTGTAAAATGGTCTTATCTATTGGCGATTTCGTCCCAATTCACATTCCAAGTGATATTCGGCATGCTAATTACATTGCCGGTTACCAGATTGCATTATCTCTTATAGTTTCCGAGATATCGACTATCGATAATTTACACCTTAGGCTCTGCTTCTAACTTGGGCCCAAATTGTAAAATGGTCTTATCTATTGGCGATTTCGTTCCAATTCACATTCCAAGTAATATTCGGCATGCTAATTACATTGCCGGTTGCCAAATTGCATTATCTCTTATAGTTTCCGAGATATGGACTATCGATAATTTACACCTTAGGCTCTGCTTCTAACTTGGGCCCAAATTGTAAAATGGTCTTATCTATTGGCGATTTCGTCCCAATTCACATTCCAAGTGATATTCGGCATGCTAATTACATTGCCGGTTGCGAAATTGCATTATCTCTTATAGTTTCCGAGATATGGACTATCAATAATTTACACCTTAGGCTCTGCTTCTAACTTGGGCCCAATTTGTAAAATGGTCTTATCTATTGGCGATTTCGTTCCAATTCACATTCCAAGTAATATTCGGCATGCTAATTACATTGCCGGTTGCCAAATTGCATTATCTCTTATAGTTTCCGAGATATGGACTATTGATAATTTACACCTTAGGCTCTGCTTCTAACTTGGGCCCAAATTGTAAAATGGTCTTATCTATTGGCGATTTCGTCCCAATTCACATTCCAAGTGATATTCGGCATGCTAATTACATTGCCGGTTGCGAAATTGCATTATCTCTTATAGTTTCCGAGATATGGACTATCAATAATTTACACCTTAGGCTCTGCTTCTAACTTGGGCCCAATTTGTAAAATGGTCTTATCTATTGGCGATTTCGTTCCAATTCACATTCCAAGTAATATTCGGCATGCTAATTACATTGCCGGTTGCCAAATTGCATTATCTCTTATAGTTTCCGAGATATGGACTATCGATAATTTACACCTTAGGCTCTGCTTCTAACTTGGGCCCAAATTGTAAAATGGTCTTATCTAGTGGCGATTTCGTTCCAATTCACATTCCAAGTAATATTCGGCATGCTAATTACATTGCCGGTTGCCAAATTGCATTATCTCTTATAGTTTCCGAGATATGGACTATCGATAATTTACACCATAGGCTCTGCTTCTAACTTGGGCCCAAATTGTAAAATGGTCTTATCTATTGGCGATTTCGTTCCAATTCACATTCCAAGGAATATTCGGCATGCTAATTACATTGCCGGTTGCCAAATTGCATTATCTCTTATAGTTTCCGAGATATGGACTATCGATAATTTACACCTTAGGCTCTGCTTCTAACTTGGGCCCAAATTGTAAAATGGTCTTATCTATTGGCGATTTCGTTCCAATTCACATTCCAAGTAATATTCGGCATGCTAATTACATTGCCGGTTGCCAAATTGCATTATCTCTTATAGTTTCCGAGATATAGACTATCGATAATTTACACCTTAGGCTCTGCTTCTAATTTGGGCCCAAATTGTAAAATGGTCTTATCTATTGGCGATTTCGTTACAATTCACATTCCAAGTAACATTCGGCATGCTAATTACATTGCCGGTTGCCAAATTGCATTATCTCTTATAGTTTCCGAGATATGGACTATCGATAATTTACACCTTAGGCTCTGCTTCTAACTTGGGCCCAAATTGTAAAATGGTCTTATCTATTGGCGATTTCGTTCCAATTCACATTCCAAGTAATATTCGGCATGCTAATTACATTGCCGGTTGCCAAATTGCATTATATCTTATAGTTTCCGAGATATGGACTATCGATAATTTACACCTTAGGCTCTGCTTCTAACTTGGGCCCAAATTGTAAAATGGTCTTATCTATTGGCGATTTCGTTCCAATTCACATTCCAAGTAATATTCGGCATGCTAATTACATTGCCGGTTGCCAAATTGCATTATCTCTTATAGTTTCCAAGATATGGACTATCGATAATTTACACCATAGGCTCTGCTTCTAACTTGGGCCCAAATTGTAAAATGGTCTTATCTATTGGCGATTTCGTTCCAATTCACATTCCAAGTAATATTCGGCATGCTAATTACATTGCCGGTTGCCAAATTGCATTATCTCTTATAGTTTCCGATATATGGACTATCGATAATTTACACCTTAGGCTCTGCTTCTAACTTGCTCCCAAATTGTAAAATGGTCTTATCTATTGGCGATTTCGTTCCAATTCACATTCCAAGTAATATTCGGCATGCTAATTACATTGCCGGTTGCCAAATTGCATTATCTCTTATAGTTTCCGAGATATGGACTATCGATAATTTACACCATAGGCTCTGCTTCTAACTTGGGCCCAAATTGTAAAATGGTCTTATCTATTGGCGATTTCGTTCCAATTCACATTCCAAGGAATATTCGGCATGCTAATTACATTGCCGGTTGCCAAATTGCATTATCTCTTATAGTTTCCGAGATATGGACTATCGATAATTTACACCTTAGGCTCTGCTTCTAACTTGGGCCCAAATTGTAAAATGGTCTTATCTATTGGCGATTTCGTCCCAATTCACATTCCAAGTGATATTCGGCATGCTAATTACATTGCCGGTTGCGAAATTGCATTATCTCTTATAGTTTCCGAGATATGGACTATCAATAATTTACACCTTAGGCTCTGCTTCTAACTTGGGCCCAAATTGTAAAATGGTCTTATCTATTGGCGATTTCGTTCCAATTCACATTCCAAGTAATATTCGGCATGCTAATTACATTGCCGGTTGCCAAATTGCATTATCTCTTATAGTTTCCGAGATATGGACTATCGATAATTTACACCTTAGGCTCTGCTTCTAACTTGGGCCCAAATTGTAAAATGGTCTTATCTATTGGCGATTTCGTTCCAATTCACATTCCAAGTAATATTCGGCATGCTAATTACATTGCCGGTTGCCAAATTGCATTATCTCTTATAGTTTCCGAGATATGGACTATCGATAATTTACACCTTAGGCTCTGCTTCTAACTTGGGCCCAAATTGTAAAATGGTCTTATCTATTGGCGATTTCGTTCCAATTCACATTCCAAGTAATATTCGGCATGCTAATTACATTGCCGGTTGCCAAATTGCATTATCTCTTATAGTTTCCAAGATATGGACTATCGATAATTTACACCATAGGCTCTGCTTCTAACTTGGGCCCAAATTGTAAAATGGTCTTATCTATTGGCGATTTCGTTCCAATTCACATTCCAAGTAATATTCGGCATGCTAATTACATTGCCGGTTGCCAAATTGCATTATCTCTTATAGTTTCCGATATATGGACTATCGATAATTTACACCTTAGGCTCTGCTTCTAACTTGCTCCCAAATTGTAAAATGGTCTTATCTATTGGCGATTTCGTTCCAATTCACATTCCAAGTAATATTCGGCATGCTAATTACATTGCCGGTTGCCAAATTGCATTATCTCTTATAGTTTCCGAGATATGGACTATCGATAATTTACACCATAGGCTCTGCTTCTAACTTGGGCCCAAATTGTAAAATGGTCTTATCTATTGGCGATTTCGTTCCAATTCACATTCCAAGGAATATTCGGCATGCTAATTACATTGCCGGTTGCCAAATTGCATTATCTCTTATAGTTTCCGAGATATGGACTATCGATAATTTACACCTTAGGCTCTGCTTCTAACTTGGGCCCAAATTGTAAAATGGTCTTATCTATTGGCGATTTCGTCCCAATTCACATTCCAAGTGATATTCGGCATGCTAATTACATTGCCGGTTGCGAAATTGCATTATCTCTTATAGTTTCCGAGATATGGACTATCAATAATTTACACCTTAGGCTCTGCTTCTAACTTGGGCCCAAATTGTAAAATGGTCTTATCTATTGGCGATTTCGTTCCAATTCACATTCCAAGTAATATTCGGCATGCTAATTACATTGCCGGTTGCCAAATTGCATTATCTCTTATAGTTTCCGAGATATGGACTATCGATAATTTACACCTTAGGCTCTGCTTCTAACTTGGGCCCAAATTGTAAAATGGTCTTATCTATTGGCGATTTCGTTCCAATTCACATTCCAAGTAATATTCGGCATGCTAATTACATTGCCGGTTGCCAAATTGCATTATCTCTTATAGTTTCCGAGATATGGACTATCGATAATTTACACCTTAGGCTCTGCTTCTAACTTGGGCCCAAATTGTAAAATGGTCTTATCTATTGGCGATTTCGTCCCAATTCGCATTCCAAGTGATATTCGGCATGCTAATTACATCGCCGGTTGCGAAATTGCATTATCTCTTATAGTTTCCGAGATATGGACTATCAATAATTTACACTTTAGGCTCTGCTTCTAACTTGGACCCAAATTGTAAAATGGTCTTATCTATTGGCGATTTCGTTCCAATTCACATTCCAAGTAATATTCGGCATGCTAATTACATTGCCGGTTGCCAAATTGCATTATCTCTTATAGTTTCCGAGATATGGACTATCGATAATTTACACCTTAGGCTCTGCTTCTAACTTGGGCCCAAATTGTAAAATGGTCTTATCTATTGGCGATTTCGTCCCAATTCACATTCCAAGTGATATTCGGCATGCTAATTACATTTCCGGTTGCGAAATTGCATTATCTCTTATAGTTTCCGAGATATGGACTATCAATAATTTACACCTTATGCTCTGCTTCTAACTTGGGCCCAAATTGTAAAATGGTCTTATCTAGTGGCGATTTCGTTCCAATTCACATTCCAAGTAAAATTCGGCATGCTAATTACATTGCCGGTTGCCAAATTGCATTATCTCTTATAGTTTCCGAGATATGGACTATCGATAATTTACACCTTAGGCTCTGCTTCTAACTTGGGCCCAAATTGTAAAATGGTCTTATCTATTGGCGATTTCGTCCCAATTCACATTCCAAGTGATATTCGGCATGCTAATTACATTGCCGGTTACCAAATTGCATTATCTCTTATAGTTTCCGAGATATCGACTATCGATAATTTACACCTTAGGCTCTGCTTCTAACTTGGGCCCAAATTGTAAAATGGTCTTATCTATTGGCGATTTCGTTCCAATTCACATTCCAAGTAATATTCGGCATGCTAATTACATTGCCGGTTGCCAAATTGCATTATCTCTTATAGTTTCCGAGATATGGACTATCGATAATTTACACCTTAGGCTCTGCTTCTAACTTGGGCCCAAATTGTAAAATGGTCTTATCTATTGGCGATTTCGTCCCAATTCACATTCCAAGTGATATTCGGCATGCTAATTACATTGCCGGTTGCGAAATTGCATTATCTCTTATAGTTTCCGAGATATGGACTATCAATAATTTACACCTTAGGCTCTGCTTCTAACTTGGGCCCAATTTGTAAAATGGTCTTATCTATTGGCGATTTCGTTCCAATTCACATTCCAAGTAATATTCGGCATGCTAATTACATTGCCGGTTGCCAAATTGCATTATCTCTTATAGTTTCCGAGATATGGACTATTGATAATTTACACCTTAGGCTCTGCTTCTAACTTGGGCCCAAATTGTAAAATGGTCTTATCTATTGGCGATTTCGTCCCAATTCACATTCCAAGTGATATTCGGCATGCTAATTACATTGCCGGTTGCGAAATTGCATTATCTCTTATAGTTTCCGAGATATGGACTATCAATAATTTACACCTTAGGCTCTGCTTCTAACTTGGGCCCAATTTGTAAAATGGTCTTATCTATTGGCGATTTCGTTCCAATTCACATTCCAAGTAATATTCGGCATGCTAATTACATTGCCGGTTGCCAAATTGCATTATCTCTTATAGTTTCCGAGATATGGACTATCGATAATTTACACCTTAGGCTCTGCTTCTAACTTGGGCCCAAATTGTAAAATGGTCTTATCTAGTGGCGATTTCGTTCCAATTCACATTCCAAGTAATATTCGGCATGCTAATTACATTGCCGGTTGCCAAATTGCATTATCTCTTATAGTTTCCGAGATATGGACTATCGATAATTTACACCATAGGCTCTGCTTCTAACTTGGGCCCAAATTGTAAAATGGTCTTATCTATTGGCGATTTCGTTCCAATTCACATTCCAAGGAATATTCGGCATGCTAATTACATTGCCGGTTGCCAAATTGCATTATCTCTTATAGTTTCCGAGATATGGACTATCGATAATTTACACCTTAGGCTCTGCTTCTAACTTGGGCCCAAATTGTAAAATGGTCTTATCTATTGGCGATTTCGTTCCAATTCACATTCCAAGTAATATTCGGCATGCTAATTACATTGCCGGTTGCCAAATTGCATTATCTCTTATAGTTTCCGAGATATAGACTATCGATAATTTACACCTTAGGCTCTGCTTCTAATTTGGGCCCAAATTGTAAAATGGTCTTATCTATTGGCGATTTCGTTACAATTCACATTCCAAGTAACATTCGGCATGCTAATTACATTGCCGGTTGCCAAATTGCATTATCTCTTATAGTTTCCGAGATATGGACTATCGATAATTTACACCTTAGGCTCTGCTTCTAACTTGGGCCCAAATTGTAAAATGGTCTTATCTATTGGCGATTTCGTTCCAATTCACATTCCAAGTAATATTCGGCATGCTAATTACATTGCCGGTTGCCAAATTGCATTATCTCTTATAGTTTCCGAGATATGGACTATCGATAATTTACACCTTAGGCTCTGCTTCTAACTTGGGCCCAAATTGTAAAATGGTCTTATCTATTGGCGATTTCGTTCCAATTCACATTCCAAGTAATATTCGGCATGCTAATTACATTGCCGGTTGCCAAATTGCATTATCTCTTATAGTTTCCAAGATATGGACTATCGATAATTTACACCATAGGCTCTGCTTCTAACTTGGGCCCAAATTGTAAAATGGTCTTATCTATTGGCGATTTCGTTCCAATTCACATTCCAAGTAATATTCGGCATGCTAATTACATTGCCGGTTGCCAAATTGCATTATCTCTTATAGTTTCCGATATATGGACTATCGATAATTTACACCTTAGGCTCTGCTTCTAACTTGCTCCCAAATTGTAAAATGGTCTTATCTATTGGCGATTTCGTTCCAATTCACATTCCAAGTAATATTCGGCATGCTAATTACATTGCCGGTTGCCAAATTGCATTATCTCTTATAGTTTCCGAGATATGGACTATCGATAATTTACACCATAGGCTCTGCTTCTAACTTGGGCCCAAATTGTAAAATGGTCTTATCTATTGGCGATTTCGTTCCAATTCACATTCCAAGGAATATTCGGCATGCTAATTACATTGCCGGTTGCCAAATTGCATTATCTCTTATAGTTTCCGAGATATGGACTATCGATAATTTACACCTTAGGCTCTGCTTCTAACTTGGGCCCAAATTGTAAAATGGTCTTATCTATTGGCGATTTCGTCCCAATTCACATTCCAAGTGATATTCGGCATGCTAATTACATTGCCGGTTGCGAAATTGCATTATCTCTTATAGTTTCCGAGATATGGACTATCAATAATTTACACCTTAGGCTCTGCTTCTAACTTGGGCCCAAATTGTAAAATGGTCTTATCTATTGGCGATTTCGTTCCAATTCACATTCCAAGTAATATTCGGCATGCTAATTACATTGCCGGTTGCCAAATTGCATTATCTCTTATAGTTTCCGAGATATGGACTATCGATAATTTACACCTTAGGCTCTGCTTCTAACTTGGGCCCAAATTGTAAAATGGTCTTATCTATTGGCGATTTCGTTCCAATTCACATTCCAAGTAATATTCGGCATGCTAATTACATTGCCGGTTGCCAAATTGCATTATCTCTTATAGTTTCCGAGATATGGACTATCGATAATTTACACCTTAGGCTCTGCTTCTAACTTGGGCCCAAATTGTAAAATGGTCTTATCTATTGGCGATTTCGTCCCAATTCGCATTCCAAGTGATATTCGGCATGCTAATTACATCGCCGGTTGCGAAATTGCATTATCTCTTATAGTTTCCGAGATATGGACTATCAATAATTTACACTTTAGGCTCTGCTTCTAACTTGGACCCAAATTGTAAAATGGTCTTATCTATTGGCGATTTCGTTCCAATTCACATTCCAAGTAATATTCGGCATGCTAATTACATTGCCGGTTGCCAAATTGCATTATCTCTTATAGTTTCCGAGATATGGACTATCGATAATTTACACCTTAGGCTCTGCTTCTAACTTGGGCCCAAATTGTAAAATGGTCTTATCTATTGGCGATTTCGTCCCAATTCACATTCCAAGTGATATTCGGCATGCTAATTACATTTCCGGTTGCGAAATTGCATTATCTCTTATAGTTTCCGAGATATGGACTATCAATAATTTACACCTTATGCTCTGCTTCTAACTTGGGCCCAAATTGTAAAATGGTCTTATCTAGTGGCGATTTCGTTCCAATTCACATTCCAAGTAAAATTCGGCATGCTAATTACATTGCCGGTTGCCAAATTGCATTATCTCTTATAGTTTCCGAGATATGGACTATCGATAATTTACACCTTAGGCTCTGCTTCTAACTTGGGCCCAAATTGTAAAATGGTCTTATCTATTGGCGATTTCGTCCCAATTCACATTCCAAGTGATATTCGGCATGCTAATTACATTGCCGGTTACCAAATTGCATTATCTCTTATAGTTTCCGAGATATCGACTATCGATAATTTACACCTTAGGCTCTGCTTCTAACTTGGGCCCAAATTGTAAAATGGTCTTATCTATTGGCGATTTCGTTCCAATTCACATTCCAAGTAATATTCGGCATGCTAATTACATTGCCGGTTGCCAAATTGCATTATCTCTTATAGTTTCCGAGATATGGACTATCGATAATTTACACCTTAGGCTCTGCTTCTAACTTGGGCCCAAATTGTAAAATGGTCTTATCTATTGGCGATTTCGTCCCAATTCACATTCCAAGTGATATTCGGCATGCTAATTACATTGCCGGTTGCGAAATTGCATTATCTCTTATAGTTTCCGAGATATGGACTATCAATAATTTACACCTTAGGCTCTGCTTCTAACTTGGGCCCAAATTGTAAAATGGTCTTATCTATTGGCGATTTCGTTCCAATTCACATTCCAAGTAATATTCGGCATGCTAATTACATTGCCGGTTGCCAAATTGCATTATCTCTTATAGTTTCCGAGATATGGACTATCGATAATTTACACCTTAGGCTCTGCTTCTAACTTGGGCCCAAATTGTAAAATGGTCTTATCTATTGGCGATTTCGTTCCAATTCACATTCCAAGTAATATTCGGCATGCTAATTACTTTGCCGGTTGCCAAATTGCATTATCTCTTATAGTTTCCGAGATATGGACTATCGATAATTTACACCTTAGGCTCTGCTTCTAACTTGGGCCCAAATTGTAAAATGGTCTTATCTATTGGCGATTTCGTTCCAATTCACATTCCAAGTAATATTCGGCATGCTAATTACATTGCCGGTTGCCAAATTGCATTATCTCTTATAGTTTCCGAGATATGGACTATCGATAATTTACACCATAGGCTCTGCTTCTAACTTGGGCCCAAATTGTAAAATGGTCTTATCTATTGGCGATTTCGTTCCAATTCACATTCCAAGTAATATTCGGCATGCTAATTACATTGCCGGTTGCCAAATTGCATTATCTCTTATAGTTTCCGAGATATGGACTATCGATAATTTACACCTTAGGCTCTGCTTCTAACTTGGGCCCAAATTGTAAAATGGTCTTATCTATTGGCGATTTCGTTCCAAATCACACTCCAAGTAATATTCGGCATGCTAATTACATTGCCGGTTGCGAAATTGTATTATCTCTTATAGTTTCCGAGATATGGACTATCGATAATTTACACCTTAGGCCCTGCTTCTAACTTGGGCCCAAATTGTAAAATGGTCTTATCTATTGGCGATTTCGTTCCAATTCACATTCCAAGTAATATTCGGCATGCTAATTACATTGCCGGTTGCCAAATTGCATTATCTCTTATAGTTTCCGAGATATGGACTATCGATAATTTACACCATAGGCTCTGCTTCTAACTTGGGCCCAAATTGTAAAATGGTCTTATCTATTGGCGATTTCGTTCCAATTCACATTCCAAGTAATATTCGGCATGCTAATTACATTGCCGGTTGCCAAATTGCATTATCTCTTATAGTTTCCGAGATATGGACTATCGATAATTTACACCTTAGGCTCTGCTTCTAACTTGGGCCCAAATTGTAAAATGGTCTTATCTATTGGCGATTTCGTTCCAATTCACATTCCAAGTAATATTCGGCATGCTAATTACTTTGCCGGTTGCCAAATTGCATTATCTCTTATAGTTTCCGAGATATGGACTATCGATAATTTACACCTTAGGCTCTGCTTCTAACTTGGGCCCAAATTGTAAAATGGTCTTATCTATTGGCGATTTCGTTCCAATTCACATTCCAAGTAATATTCGGCATGCTAATTACATTGCCGGTTGCCAAATTGCATTATCTCTTATAGTTTCCGAGATATGGACTATCGATAATTTACACCATAGGCTCTGCTTCTAACTTGGGCCCAAATTGTAAAATGGTCTTATCTATTGGCGATTTCGTTCCAATTCACATTCCAAGTAATATTTGGCATGCTAATTACATTGCCGGTTGCCAAATTGCATTATCTCTTATAGTTTCCGAGATATGGACTATCGATAATTTACACCTTAGGCTCTGCTTCTAACTTGGGCCCAAATTGTAAAATGGTCTTATCTATTGGCGATTTCGTTCCAATTCACATTCCAAGTAATATTCGGCATGCTAATTACATTGCCGGTTGCCAAATTGCATTATCTCTTATAGTTTCCGAGATATGGTCTATCGATAATTTACACCTTAGGCTCTGCTTCTAACTTGGGCCCAAATTGTAAAATGGTCTTATCTATTGGCGATTTCGTTCCAATTCACATTCCAAGTAATATTCGGCATGCTAATTACATTGCCGGTTGCCAAATTGCATTATCTCTTATAGTTTCCGAGATATGGACTATTGATAATTTACACCTTAGGCTCTGCTTCTAACTTGGGCCCAAATTGTAAAATGGTCTTATCTATTGGCGATTTCGTCCCAATTCACATTCCAAGTGATATTCGGCATGCTAATTACATTGCCGGTTGCGAAATTGCATTATCTCTTATAGTTTCCGAGATATGGACTATCAATAATTTACACCTTAGGCTCTGCTTCTAACTTGGGCCCAATTTGTAAAATGGTCTTATCTATTGGCGATTTCGTTCCAATTCACATTCCAAGTAATATTCGGCATGCTAATTACATTGCCGGTTGCCAAATTGCATTATCTCTTATAGTTTCCGAGATATGGACTATCGATAATTTACACCTTAGGCTCTGCTTCTAACTTGGGCCCAAATTGTAAAATGGTCTTATCTATTGGCGATTTCGTTCCAATTCACATTCCAAGTAATATTCGGCATGCTAATTACATTGCCGGTTGCCAAATTGCATTATCTCTTATAGTTTCCGAGATATGGACTATCGATAATTTACACCATAGGCTCTGCTTCTAACTTGGGCCCAAATTGTAAAATGGTCTTATCTATTGGCGATTTCGTTCCAATTCACATTCCAAGGAATATTCGGCATGCTAATTACATTGCCGGTTGCCAAATTGCATTATCTCTTATAGTTTCCGAGATATGGACTATCGATAATTTACACCTTAGGCTCTGCTTCTAACTTGGGCCCAAATTGTAAAATGGTCTTATCTATTGGCGATTTCGTTCCAATTCACATTCCAAGTAATATTCGGCATGCTAATTACATTGCCGGTTGCCAAATTGCATTATCTCTTATAGTTTCCGAGATATAGACTATCGATAATTTACACCTTAGGCTCTGCTTCTAATTTGGGCCCAAATTGTAAAATGGTCTTATCTATTGGCGATTTCGTTCCAATTCACATTCCAAGTAACATTCGGCATGCTAATTACATTGCCGGTTGCCAAATTGCATTATCTCTTATAGTTTCCGAGATATGGACTATCGATAATTTACACCTTAGGCTCTGCTTCTAACTTGGGCCCAAATTGTAAAATGGTCTTATCTATTGGCGATTTCGTTCCAATTCACATTCCAAGTAATATTCGGCATGCTAATTACATTGCCGGTTGCCAAATTGCATTATCTCTTATAGTTTCCGAGATATGGACTATCGATAATTTACACCTTAGGCTCTGCTTCTAACTTGGGCCCAAATTGTAAAATGGTCTTATCTATTGGCGATTTCGTCCCAATTCACATTCCAAGTGATATTCGGCATGCTAATTACATTGCCGGTTGCGAAATTGCATTATCTCTTATAGTTTCCGAGATATGGACTATCAATAATTTACACCTTAGGCTCTGCTTCTAACTTGGGCCCAAATTGTAAAATGGTCTTATCTATTGGCGATTTCGTTCCAATTCACATTCCAAGTAATATTCGGCATGCTAATTACATTGCCGGTTGCCAAATTGCATTATCTCTTATAGTTTCCGAGATATGGACTATCGATAATTTACACCTTAGGCTCTGCTTCTAACTTGGGCCCAAATTGTAAAATGGTCTTATCTATTGGCGATTTCGTTCCAATTCACATTCCAAGTAATATTCGGCATGCTAATTACTTTGCCGGTTGCCAAATTGCATTATCTCTTATAGTTTCCGAGATATGGACTATCGATAATTTACACCTTAGGCTCTGCTTCTAACTTGGGCCCAAATTGTAAAATGGTCTTATCTATTGGCGATTTCGTTCCAATTCACATTCCAAGTAATATTCGGCATGCTAATTACATTGCCGGTTGCCAAATTGCATTATCTCTTATAGTTTCCGAGATATGGACTATCGATAATTTACACCATAGGCTCTGCTTCTAACTTGGGCCCAAATTGTAAAATGGTCTTATCTATTGGCGATTTCGTTCCAATTCACATTCCAAGTAATATTCGGCATGCTAATTACATTGCCGGTTGCCAAATTGCATTATCTCTTATAGTTTCCGAGATATGGACTATCGATAATTTACACCTTAGGCTCTGCTTCTAACTTGGGCCCAAATTGTAAAATGGTCTTATCTATTGGCGATTTCGTTCCAAATCACACTCCAAGTAATATTCGGCATGCTAATTACATTGCCGGTTGCGAAATTGTATTATCTCTTATAGTTTCCGAGATATGGACTATCGATAATTTACACCTTAGGCTCTGCTTCTAACTTGGGCCCAAATTGTAAAATGGTCTTATCTATTGGCGATTTCGTTCCAATTCACATTCCAAGTAATATTCGGCATGCTAATTACATTGCCGGTTGCCAAATTGCATTATCTCTTATAGTTTCCGAGATATGGACTATCGATAATTTACACCATAGGCTCTGCTTCTAACTTGGGCCCAAATTGTAAAATGGTCTTATCTATTGGCGATTTCGTTCCAATTCACATTCCAAGTAATATTCGGCATGCTAATTACATTGCCGGTTGCCAAATTGCATTATCTCTTATAGTTTCCGAGATATGGACTATCGATAATTTACACCTTAGGCTCTGCTTCTAACTTGGACCCAAATTGTAAAATGGTCTTATCTATTGGCGATTTCGTTCCAATTCACATTCCAAGTAATATTCGGCATGCTAATTACTTTGCCGGTTGCCAAATTGCATTATCTCTTATAGTTTCCGAGATATGGACTATCGATAATTTACACCTTAGGCTCTGCTTCTAACTTGGGCCCAAATTGTAAAATGGTCTTATCTATTGGCGATTTCGTTCCAATTCACATTCCAAGTAATATTCGGCATGCTAATTACATTGCCGGTTGCCAAATTGCATTATCTCTTATAGTTTCCGAGATATGGACTATCGATAATTTACACCATAGGCTCTGCTTCTAACTTGGGCCCAAATTGTAAAATGGTCTTATCTATTGGCGATTTCGTTCCAATTCACATTCCAAGTAATATTCGGCATGCTAATTACATTGCCGGTTGCCAAATTGCATTATCTCTTATAGTTTCCGAGATATGGACTATCGATAATTTACACCTTAGGCTCTGCTTCTAACTTGGGCCCAAATTGTAAAATGGTCTTATCTATTGGCGATTTCGTTCCAATTCACATTCCAAGTAATATTCGGCATGCTAATTACATTGCCGGTTGCCAAATTGCATTATCTCTTATAGTTTCCGAGATATGGTCTATCGATAATTTACACCTTAGGCTCTGCTTCTAACTTGGGCCCAAATTGTAAAATGGTCTTATCTATTGGCGATTTCGTTCCAATTCACACTCCAAGTAATATTCGGCATGCTAATTACATTGCCGGTTGCCAAATTGCATTATCTCTTATAGTTTCCGAGATATGGACTATTGATAATTTACACCTTAGGCTCTGCTTCTAACTTGGGCCCAAATTGTAAAATGGTCTTATCTATTGGCGATTTCGTCCCAATTCACATTCCAAGTGATATTCGGCAAGCTAATTACATTGCCGGTTGCGAAATTGCATTATCTCTTATAGTTTCCGAGATATGGACTATCAATAATTTACACCTTAGGCTCTGCTTCTAACTTGGGCCCAATTTGTAAAATGGTCTTATCTATTGGCGATTTCGTTCCAATTCACATTCCAAGTAATATTCGGCATGCTAATTACATTGCCGGTTGCCAAATTGCATTATCTCTTATAGTTTCCGAGATATGGACTATCGATAATTTACACCTTAGGCTCTGCTTCTAACTTGGGCCCAAATTGTAAAATGGTCTTATCTATTGGCGATTTCGTTCCAATTCACATTCCAAGTAATATTCGGCATGCTAATTACATTGCCGGTTGCCAAATTGCATTATCTCTTATAGTTTCCGAGATATGGACTATCGATAATTTACACCATAGGCTCTGCTTCTAACTTGGGCCCAAATTGTAAAATGGTCTTATCTATTGGCGATTTCGTTCCAATTCACATTCCAAGGAATATTCGGCATGCTAATTACATTGCCGGTTGCCAAATTGCATTATCTCTTATAGTTTCCGAGATATGGACTATCGATAATTTACACCTTAGGCTCTGCTTCTAACTTGGGCCCAAATTGTAAAATGGTCTTATCTATTGGCGATTTCGTTCCAATTCACATTCCAAGTAATATTCGGCATGCTAATTACATTGCCGGTTGCCAAATTGCATTATCTCTTATAGTTTCCGAGATATAGACTATCGATAATTTACACCTTAGGCTCTGCTTCTAATTTGGGCCCAAATTGTAAAATGGTCTTATCTATTGGCGATTTCGTTCCAATTCACATTCCAAGTAACATTCGGCATGCTAATTACATTGCCGGTTGCCAAATTGCATTATCTCTTATAGTTTCCGAGATATGGACTATCGATAATTTACACCTTAGGCTCTGCTTCTAACTTGGGCCCAAATTGTAAAATGGTCTTATCTATTGGCGATTTCGTTCCAATTCACATTCCAAGTAATATTCGGCATGCTAATTACATTGCCGGTTGCCAAATTGCATTATCTCTTATAGTTTCCGAGATATGGACTATCGATAATTTACACCTTAGGCTCTGCTTCTAACTTGGGCCCAAATTGTAAAATGGTCTTATCTATTGGCGATTTCGTTCCAATTCATATTCCAAGTAATATTCGGCATGCTAATTACATTGCCGGTTGCCAAATTGCATTATCTCTTATAGTTTCCAAGATATGGACTATCGATAATTTACACCATAGGCTCTGCTTCTAACTTGGGCCCAAATTGTAAAATGGTCTTATCTATTGGCGATTTCGTTCCAATTCACATTCCAAGTAATATTCGGCATGCTAATTACATTGCCGGTTGCCAAATTGCATTATCTCTTATAGTTTCCGATATATGGACTATCGATAATTTACACCTTAGGCTCTGCTTCTAACTTGCTCCCAAATTGTAAAATGGTCTTATCTATTGGCGATTTCGTTCCAATTCACATTCCAAGTAATATTCGGCATGCTAATTACATTGCCGGTTGCCAAATTGCATTATCTCTTATAGTTTCCGAGATATGGACTATCGATAATTTACACCATAGGCTCTGCTTCTAACTTGGGCCCAAATTGTAAAATGGTCTTATCTATTGGCGATTTCGTTCCAATTCACATTCCAAGGAATATTCGGCATGCTAATTACATTGCCGGTTGCCAAATTGCATTATCTCTTATAGTTTCCGAGATATGGACTATCGATAATTTACACCTTAGGCTCTGCTTCTAACTTGGGCCCAAATTGTAAATTGGTCTTATCTATTGGCGATTTCGTCCCAATTCACATTCCAAGTGATATTCGGCATGCTAATTACATTGCCGGTTGCGAAATTGCATTATCTCTTATAGTTTCCGAGATATGGACTATCAATAATTTACACCTTAGGCTCTGCTTCTAACTTGGGCCCAAATTGTAAAATGGTCTTATCTATTGGCGATTTCGTTCCAATTCACATTCCAAGTAATATTCGGCATGCTAATTACATTGCCGGTTGCCAAATTGCATTATCTCTTATAGTTTCCGAGATATGGACTATCGATAATTTACACCTTAGGCTCTGCTTCTAACTTGGGCCCAAATTGTAAAATGGTCTTATCTATTGGCGATTTCGTTCCAATTCACATTCCAAGTAATATTCGGCATGCTAATTACATTGCCGGTTGCCAAATTGCATTATCTCTTATAGTTTCCGAGATATGGACTATCGATAATTTACACCTTAGGCTCTGCTTCTAACTTGGGCCCAAATTGTAAAATGGTCTTATCTATTGGCGATTTCGTCCCAATTCGCATTCCAAGTGATATTCGGCATGCTAATTACATCGCCGGTTGCGAAATTGCATTATCTCTTATAGTTTCCGAGATATGGACTATCAATAATTTACACTTTAGGCTCTGCTTCTAACTTGGACCCAAATTGTAAAATGGTCTTATCTATTGGCGATTTCGTTCCAATTCACATTCCAAGTAATATTCGGCATGCTAATTACATTGCCGGTTGCCAAATTGCATTATCTCTTATAGTTTCCGAGATATGGACTATCGATAATTTACACCTTAGGCTCTGCTTCTAACTTGGGCCCAAATTGTAAAATGGTCTTATCTATTGGCGATTTCGTCCCAATTCACATTCCAAGTGATATTCGGCATGCTAATTACATTTCCGGTTGCGAAATTGCATTATCTCTTATAGTTTCCGAGATATGGACTATCAATAATTTACACCTTATGCTCTGCTTCTAACTTGGGCCCAAATTGTAAAATGGTCTTATCTAGTGGCGATTTCGTTCCAATTCACATTCCAAGTAAAATTCGGCATGCTAATTACATTGCCGGTTGCCAAATTGCATTATCTCTTATAGTTTCCGAGATATGGACTATCGATAATTTACACCTTAGGCTCTGCTTCTAACTTGGGCCCAAATTGTAAAATGGTCTTATCTATTGGCGATTTCGTCCCAATTCACATTCCAAGTGATATTCGGCATGCTAATTACATTGCCGGTTACCAAATTGCATTATCTCTTATAGTTTCCGAGATATCGACTATCGATAATTTACACCTTAGGCTCTGCTTCTAACTTGGGCCCAAATTGTAAAATGGTCTTATCTATTGGCGATTTCGTTCCAATTCACATTCCAAGTAATATTCGGCATGCTAATTACATTGCCGGTTGCCAAATTGCATTATCTCTTATAGTTTCCGAGATATGGACTATCGATAATTTACACCTTAGGCTCTGCTTCTAACTTGGGCCCAAATTGTAAAATGGTCTTATCTATTGGCGATTTCGTTCCAATTCACATTCCAAGTAATATTCGGCATGCTAATTACATTGCCGGTTGCCAAATTGCATTATCTCTTATAGTTTCCGAGATATGGACTATCGATAATTTACACCTTAGGCTCTGCTTCTAACTTGGGCCCAAATTGTAAAATGGTCTTATCTATTGGCGATTTCGTCCCAATTCACATTCCAAGTGATATTCGGCATGCTAATTACATTGCCGGTTGCGAAATTGCATTATCTCTTATAGTTTCCGAGATATGGACTATCAATAATTTACACCTTAGGCTCTGCTTCTAACTTGGGCCCAATTTGTAAAATGGTCTTATCTATTGGCGATTTCGTTCCAATTCACATTCCAAGTAATATTCGGCATGCTAATTACATTGCCGGTTGCCAAATTGCATTATCTTTTATAGTTTCCGAGATATGGACTATTGATAATTTACACCTTAGGCTCTGCTTCTAACTTGGGCCCAAATTGTAAAATGGTCTTATCTATTGGCGATTTCGTCCCAATTCACATTTCAAGTGATATTCGGCATGCTAATTACATTGCCGGTTGCGAAATTGCATTATCTCTTATAGTTTCCGAGATATGGACTATCAATAATTTACACCTTAGGCTCTGCTTCTAACTTGGGCCCAATTTGTAAAATGGTCTTATCTATTGGCGATTTCGTTCCAATTCACATTCCAAGTAATATTCGGCATGCTAATTACATTGCCGGTTGCCAAATTGCATTATCTCTTATAGTTTCCGAGATATGGACTATCGATAATTTACACCTTAGGCTCTGCTTCTAACTTGGGCCCAAATTGTAAAATGGTCTTATCTAGTGGCGATTTCGTTCCAATTCACATTCCAAGTAATATTCGGCATGCTAATTACATTGCCGGTTGCCAAATTGCATTATCTCTTATAGTTTCCGAGATATGGACTATCGATAATTTACACCATAGGCTCTGCTTCTAACTTGGGCCCAAATTGTAAAATGGTCTTATCTATTGGCGATTTCGTTCCAATTCACATTCCAAGGAATATTCGGCATGCTAATTACATTGCCGGTTGCCAAATTGCATTATCTCTTATAGTTTCCGAGATATGGACTATCGATAATTTACACCTTAGGCTCTGCTTCTAACTTGGGCCCAAATTGTAAAATGGTCTTATCTATTGGCGATTTCGTTCCAATTCACATTCCAAGTAATATTCGGCATGCTAATTACATTGCCGGTTGCCAAATTGCATTATCTCTTATAGTTTCCGAGATATAGACTATCGATAATTTACACCTTAGGCTCTGCTTCTAATTTGGGCCCAAATTGTAAAATGGTCTTATCTATTGGCGATTTCGTTCCAATTCACATTCCAAGTAACATTCGGCATGCTAATTACATTGCCGGTTGCCAAATTGCATTATCTCTTATAGTTTCCGAGATATGGACTATCGATAATTTACACCTTAGGCTCTGCTTCTAACTTGGGCCCAAATTGTAAAATGGTCTTATCTATTGGCGATTTCGTTCCAATTCACATTCCAAGTAATATTCGGCATGCTAATTACATTGCCGGTTGCCAAATTGCATTATCTCTTATAGTTTCCGAGATATGGACTATCGATAATTTACACCTTAGGCTCTGCTTCTAACTTGGGCCCAAATTGTAAAATGGTCTTATCTATTGGCGATTTCGTTCCAATTCACATTCCAAGTAATATTCGGCATGCTAATTACATTGCCGGTTGCCAAATTGCATTATCTCTTATAGTTTCCAAGATATGGACTATCGATAATTTACACCATAGGCTCTGCTTCTAACTTGGGCCCAAATTGTAAAATGGTCTTATCTATTGGCGATTTCGTTCCAATTCACATTCCAAGTAATATTCGGCATGCTAATTACATTGCCGGTTGCCAAATTGCATTATCTCTTATAGTTTCCGATATATGGACTATCGATAATTTACACCTTAGGCTCTGCTTCTAACTTGCTCCCAAATTGTAAAATGGTCTTATCTATTGGCGATTTCGTTCCAATTCACATTCCAAGTAATATTCGGCATGCTAATTACATTGCCGGTTGCCAAATTGCATTATCTCTTATAGTTTCCGAGATATGGACTATCGATAATTTACACCATAGGCTCTGCTTCTAACTTGGGCCCAAATTGTAAAATGGTCTTATCTATTGGCGATTTCGTTCCAATTCACATTCCAAGGAATATTCGGCATGCTAATTACATTGCCGGTTGCCAAATTGCATTATCTCTTATAGTTTCCGAGATATGGACTATCGATAATTTACACCTTAGGCTCTGCTTCTAACTTGGGCCCAAATTGTAAAATGGTCTTATCTATTGGCGATTTCGTCCCAATTCACATTCCAAGTGATATTCGGCATGCTAATTACATTGCCGGTTGCGAAATTGCATTATCTCTTATAGTTTCCGAGATATGGACTATCAATAATTTACACCTTAGGCTCTGCTTCTAACTTGGGCCCAAATTGTAAAATGGTCTTATCTATTGGCGATTTCGTTCCAATTCACATTCCAAGTAATATTCGGCATGCTAATTACATTGCCGGTTGCCAAATTGCATTATCTCTTATAGTTTCCGAGATATGGACTATCGATAATTTACACCTTAGGCTCTGCTTCTAACTTGGGCCCAAATTGTAAAATGGTCTTATCTATTGGCGATTTCGTTCCAATTCACATTCCAAGTAATATTCGGCATGCTAATTACATTGCCGGTTGCCAAATTGCATTATCTCTTATAGTTTCCGAGATATGGACTATCGATAATTTACACCTTAGGCTCTGCTTCTAACTTGGGCCCAAATTGTAAAATGGTCTTATCTATTGGCGATTTCGTCCCAATTCGCATTCCAAGTGATATTCGGCATGCTAATTACATCGCCGGTTGCGAAATTGCATTATCTCTTATAGTTTCCGAGATATGGACTATCAATAATTTACACTTTAGGCTCTGCTTCTAACTTGGACCCAAATTGTAAAATGGTCTTATCTATTGGCGATTTCGTTCCAATTCACATTCCAAGTAATATTCGGCATGCTAATTACATTGCCGGTTGCCAAATTGCATTATCTCTTATAGTTTCCGAGATATGGACTATCGATAATTTACACCTTAGGCTCTGCTTCTAACTTGGGCCCAAATTGTAAAATGGTCTTATCTATTGGCGATTTCGTCCCAATTCACATTCCAAGTGATATTCGGCATGCTAATTACATTTCCGGTTGCGAAATTGCATTATCTCTTATAGTTTCCGAGATATGGACTATCAATAATTTACACCTTATGCTCTGCTTCTAACTTGGGCCCAAATTGTAAAATGGTCTTATCTAGTGGCGATTTCGTTCCAATTCACATTCCAAGTAAAATTCGGCATGCTAATTACATTGCCGGTTGCCAAATTGCATTATCTCTTATAGTTTCCGAGATATGGACTATCGATAATTTACACCTTAGGCTCTGCTTCTAACTTGGGCCCAAATTGTAAAATGGTCTTATCTATTGGCGATTTCGTCCCAATTCACATTCCAAGTGATATTCGGCATGCTAATTACATTGCCGGTTACCAAATTGCATTATCTCTTATAGTTTCCGAGATATCGACTATCGATAATTTACACCTTAGGCTCTGCTTCTAACTTGGGCCCAAATTGTAAAATGGTCTTATCTATTGGCGATTTCGTTCCAATTCACATTCCAAGTAATATTCGGCATGCTAATTACATTGCCGGTTGCCAAATTGCATTATCTCTTATAGTTTCCGAGATATGGACTATCGATAATTTACACCTTAGGCTCTGCTTCTAACTTGGGCCCAAATTGTAAAATGGTCTTATCTATTGGCGATTTCGTCCCAATTCACATTCCAAGTGATATTCGGCATGCTAATTACATTGCCGGTTGCGAAATTGCATTATCTCTTATAGTTTCCGAGATATGGACTATCAATAATTTACACCTTAGGCTCTGCTTCTAACTTGGGCCCAAATTGTAAAATGGTCTTATCTATTGGCGATTTCGTTCCAATTCACATTCCAAGTAATATTCGGCATGCTAATTACATTGCCGGTTGCCAAATTGCATTATCTCTTATAGTTTCCGAGATATGGACTATCGATAATTTACACCTTAGGCTCTGCTTCTAACTTGGGCCCAAATTGTAAAATGGTCTTATCTATTGGCGATTTCGTTCCAATTCACATTCCAAGTAATATTCGGCATGCTAATTACTTTGCCGGTTGCCAAATTGCATTATCTCTTATAGTTTCCGAGATATGGACTATCGATAATTTACACCTTAGGCTCTGCTTCTAACTTGGGCCCAAATTGTAAAATGGTCTTATCTATTGGCGATTTCGTTCCAATTCACATTCCAAGTAATATTCGGCATGCTAATTACATTGCCGGTTGCCAAATTGCATTATCTCTTATAGTTTCCGAGATATGGACTATCGATAATTTACACCATAGGCTCTGCTTCTAACTTGGGCCCAAATTGTAAAATGGTCTTATCTATTGGCGATTTCGTTCCAATTCACATTCCAAGTAATATTCGGCATGCTAATTACATTGCCGGTTGCCAAATTGCATTATCTCTTATAGTTTCCGAGATATGGACTATCGATAATTTACACCTTAGGCTCTGCTTCTAACTTGGGCCCAAATTGTAAAATGGTCTTATCTATTGGCGATTTCGTTCCAAATCACACTCCAAGTAATATTCGGCATGCTAATTACATTGCCGGTTGCGAAATTGTATTATCTCTTATAGTTTCCGAGATATGGACTATCGATAATTTACACCTTAGGCTCTGCTTCTAACTTGGGCCCAAATTGTAAAATGGTCTTATCTATTGGCGATTTCGTTCCAATTCACATTCCAAGTAATATTCGGCATGCTAATTACATTGCCGGTTGCCAAATTGCATTATCTCTTATAGTTTCCGAGATATGGACTATCGATAATTTACACCATAGGCTCTGCTTCTAACTTGGGCCCAAATTGTAAAATGGTCTTATCTATTGGCGATTTCGTTCCAATTCACATTCCAAGTAATATTCGGCATGCTAATTACATTGCCGGTTGCCAAATTGCATTATCTCTTATAGTTTCCGAGATATGGACTATCGATAATTTACACCTTAGGCTCTGCTTCTAACTTGGGCCCAAATTGTAAAATGGTCTTATCTATTGGCGATTTCGTTCCAATTCACATTCCAAGTAATATTCGGCATGCTAATTACTTTGCCGGTTGCCAAATTGCATTATCTCTTATAGTTTCCGAGATATGGACTATCGATAATTTACACCTTAGGCTCTGCTTCTAACTTGGGCCCAAATTGTAAAATGGTCTTATCTATTGGCGATTTCGTTCCAATTCACATTCCAAGTGATATTCGGCATGCTAATTACATTGCCGGTTGCCAAATTGCATTATCTCTTATAGTTTCCGAGATATGGACTATCGATAATTTACACCTTAGGCTCTGCTTCTAACTTGGGCCCAAATTGTAAAATGGTCTTATCTATTGGCGATTTCGTTCCAATTCACATTCCAAGTAATATTCGGCATGCTAATTACATTGCCGGTTGCCAAATTGCATTATCTCTTATAGTTTCCGAGATATGGTCTATCGATAATTTACACCTTAGGCTCTGCTTCTAACTTGGGCCCAAATTGTAAAATGGTCTTATCTATTGGCGATTTCGTTCCAATTCACATTCCAAGTAATATTCGGCATGCTAATTACATTGCCGGTTGCCAAATTGCATTATCTCTTATAGTTTCCGAGATATGGACTATTGATAATTTACACCTTAGGCTCTGCTTCTAACTTGGGCCCAAATTGTAAAATGGTCTTATCTATTGGCGATTTCGTCCCAATTCACATTCCAAGTGATATTCGGCATGCTAATTACATTGCCGGTTGCGAAATTGCATTATCTCTTATAGTTTCCGAGATATGGACTATCAATAATTTACACCTTAGGCTCTGCTTCTAACTTGGGCCCAATTTGTAAAATGGTCTTATCTATTGGCGATTTCGTTCCAATTCACATTCCAAGTAATATTCGGCATGCTAATTACATTGCCGGTTGCCAAATTGCATTATCTCTTATAGTTTCCGAGATATGGACTATCGATAATTTACACCTTAGGCTCTGCTTCTAACTTGGGCCCAAATTGTAAAATGGTCTTATCTATTGGCGATTTCGTTCCAATTCACATTCCAAGTAATATTCGGCATGCTAATTACATTGCCGGTTGCCAAATTGCATTATCTCTTATAGTTTCCGAGATATGGACTACCGATAATTTACACCATAGGCTCTGCTTCTAACTTGGGCCCAAATTGTAAAATGGTCTTATCTATTGGCGATTTCGTTCCAATTCACATTCCAAGGAATATTCGGCATGCTAATTACATTGCCGGTTGCCAAATTGCATTATCTCTTATAGTTTCCGAGATATGGACTATCGATAATTTACACCTTAGGCTCTGCTTCTAACTTGGGCCCAAATTGTAAAATGGTCTTATCTATTGGCGATTTCGTTCCAATTCACATTCCAAGTAATATTCGGCATGCTAATTACATTGCCGGTTGCCAAATTGCATTATCTCTTATAGTTTCCGAGATATAGACTATCGATAATTTACACCTTAGGCTCTGCTTCTAATTTGGGCCCAAATTGTAAAATGGTCTTATCTATTGGCGATTTCGTTCCAATTCACATTCCAAGTAACATTCGGCATGCTAATTACATTGCCGGTTGCCAAATTGCATTATCTCTTATAGTTTCCGAGATATGGACTATCGATAATTTACACCTTAGGCTCTGCTTCTAACTTGGGCCCAAATTGTAAAATGGTCTTATCTATTGGCGATTTCGTTCCAATTCACATTCCAAGTAATATTCGGCATGCTAATTACATTGCCGGTTGCCAAATTGCATTATCTCTTATAGTTTCCGAGATATGGACTATCGATAATTTACACCTTAGGCTCTGCTTCTAACTTGGGCCCAAATTGTAAAATGGTCTTATCTATTGGCGATTTCGTTCCAATTCACATTCCAAGTAATATTCGGCATGCTAATTACATTGCCGGTTGCCAAATTGCATTATCTCTTATAGTTTCCAAGATATGGACTATCGATAATTTACACCATAGGCTCTGCTTCTAACTTGGGCCCAAATTGTAAAATGGTCTTATCTATTGGCGATTTCGTTCCAATTCACATTCCAAGTAATATTCGGCATGCTAATTACATTGCCGGTTGCCAAATTGCATTATCTCTTATAGTTTCCGATATATGGACTATCGATAATTTACACCTTAGGCTCTGCTTCTAACTTGCTCCCAAATTGTAAAATGGTCTTATCTATTGGCGATTTCGTTCCAATTCACATTCCAAGTAATATTCGGCATGCTAATTACATTGCCGGTTGCCAAATTGCATTATCTCTTATAGTTTCCGAGATATGGACTATCGATAATTTACACCATAGGCTCTGCTTCTAACTTGGGCCCAAATTGTAAAATGGTCTTATCTATTGGCGATTTCGTTCCAATTCACATTCCAAGGAATATTCGGCATGCTAATTACATTGCCGGTTGCCAAATTGCATTATCTCTTATAGTTTCCGAGATATGGACTATCGATAATTTAAACCTTAGGCTCTGCTTCTAACTTGGGCCCAAATTGTAAAATGGTCTTATCTATTGGCGATTTCGTCCCAATTCACATTCCAAGTGATATTCGGCATGCTAATTACATTGCCGGTTGCGAAATTGCATTATCTCTTATAGTTTCCGAGATATGGACTATCAATAATTTACACCTTAGGCTCTGCTTCTAACTTGGGCCCAAATTGTAAAATGGTCTTATCTATTGGCGATTTCGTTCCAATTCACATTCCAAGTAATATTCGGCATGCTAATTACATTGCCGGTTGCCAAATTGCATTATCTCTTATAGTTTCCGAGATATGGACTATCGATAATTTACACCTTAGGCTCTGCTTCTAACTTGGGCCCAAATTGTAAAATGGTCTTATCTATTGGCGATTTCGTTCCAATTCACATTCCAAGTAATATTCGGCATGCTAATTACATTGCCGGTTGCCAAATTGCATTATCTCTTATAGTTTCCGAGATATGGACTATCGATAATTTACACCTTAGGCTCTGCTTCTAACTTGGGCCCAAATTGTAAAATGGTCTTATCTATTGGCGATTTCGTCCCAATTCGCATTCCAAGTGATATTCGGCATGCTAATTACATCGCCGGTTGCGAAATTGCATTATCTCTTATAGTTTCCGAGATATGGACTATCAATAATTTACACTTTAGGCTCTGCTTCTAACTTGGACCCAAATTGTAAAATGGTCTTATCTATTGGCGATTTCGTTCCAATTCACATTCCAAGTAATATTCGGCATGCTAATTACATTGCCGGTTGCCAAATTGCATTATCTCTTATAGTTTCCGAGATATGGACTATCGATAATTTACACCTTAGGCTCTGCTTCTAACTTGGGCCCAAATTGTAAAATGGTCTTATCTATTGGCGATTTCGTCCCAATTCACATTCCAAGTGATATTCGGCATGCTAATTACATTTCCGGTTGCGAAATTGCATTATCTCTTATAGTTTCCGAGATATGGACTATCAATAATTTACACCTTATGCTCTGCTTCTAACTTGGGCCCAAATTGTAAAATGGTCTTATCTAGTGGCGATTTCGTTCCAATTCACATTCCAAGTAAAATTCGGCATGCTAATTACATTGCCGGTTGCCAAATTGCATTATCTCTTATAGTTTCCGAGATATGGACTATCGATAATTTACACCTTAGGCTCTGCTTCTAACTTGGGCCCAAATTGTAAAATGGTCTTATCTATTGGCGATTTCGTCCCAATTCACATTCCAAGTGATATTCGGCATGCTAATTACATTGCCGGTTACCAAATTGCATTATCTCTTATAGTTTCCGAGATATCGACTATCGATAATTTACACCTTAGGCTCTGCTTCTAACTTGGGCCCAAATTGTAAAATGGTCTTATCTATTGGCGATTTCGTTCCAATTCACATTCCAAGTAATATTCGGCATGCTAATTACATTGCCGGTTGCCAAATTGCATTATCTCTTATAGTTTCCGAGATATGGACTATCGATAATTTACACCTTAGGCTCTGCTTCTAACTTGGGCCCAAATTGTAAAATGGTCTTATCTATTGGCGATTTCGTCCCAATTCACATTCCAAGTGATATTCGGCATGCTAATTACATTGCCGGTTGCGAAATTGCATTATCTCTTATAGTTTCCGAGATATGGACTATCAATAATTTACACCTTAGGCTCTGCTTCTAACTTGGGCCCAATTTGTAAAATGGTCTTATCTATTGGCGATTTCGTTCCAATTCACATTCCAAGTAATATTCGGCATGCTAATTACATTGCCGGTTGCCAAATTGCATTATCTCTTATAGTTTCCGAGATATGGACTATTGATAATTTACACCTTAGGCTCTGCTTCTAACTTGGGCCCAAATTGTAAAATGGTCTTATCTATTGGCGATTTCGTCCCAATTCACATTCCAAGTGATATTCGGCATGCTAATTACATTGCCGGTTGCGAAATTGCATTATCTCTTATAGTTTCCGAGATATGGACTATCAATAATTTACACCTTAGGCTCTGCTTCTAACTTGGGCCCAATTTGTAAAATGGTCTTATCTATTGGCGATTTCGTTCCAATTCACATTCCAAGTAATATTCGGCATGCTAATTACATTGCCGGTTGCCAAATTGCATTATCTCTTATAGTTTCCGAGATATGGACTATCGATAATTTACACCTTAGGCTCTGCTTCTAACTTGGGCCCAAATTGTAAAATGGTCTTATCTATTGGCGATTTCGTTCCAATTCACATTCCAAGTAATATTCGGCATGCTAATTACATTGCCGGTTGCCAAATTGCATTATCTCTTATAGTTTCCGAGATATGGACTATCGATAATTTACACCATAGGCTCTGCTTCTAACTTGGGCCCAAATTGTAAAATGGTCTTATCTATTGGCGATTTCGTTCCAATTCACATTCCAAGGAATATTCGGCATGCTAATTACATTGCCGGTTGCCAAATTGCATTATCTCTTATAGTTTCCGAGATATGGACTATCGATAATTTACACCTTAGGCTCTGCTTCTAACTTGGGCCCAAATTGTAAAATGGTCTTATCTATTGGCGATTTCGTTCCAATTCACATTCCAAGGAATATTCGGCATGCTAATTACATTGCCGGTTGCCAAATTGCATTATCTCTTATAGTTTCCGAGATATGGACTATCGATAATTTACACCTTAGGCTCTGCTTCTAACTTGGGCCCAAATTGTAAAATGGTCTTATCTATTGGCGATTTCGTTCCAATTCACATTCCAAGTAATATTCGGCATGCTAATTACATTGCCGGTTGCCAAATTGCATTATCTCTTATAGTTTCCGAGATATGGACTATTGATAATTTACACCTTAGGCTCTGCTTCTAACTTGGGCCCAAATTGTAAAATGGTCTTATCTATTGGCGATTTCGTCCCAATTCACATTCCAAGTGATATTCGGCATGCTAATTACATTGCCGGTTGCGAAATTGCATTATCTCTTATAGTTTCCGAGATATGGACTATCAATAATTTACACCTTAGGCTCTGCTTCTAACTTGGGCCCAATTTGTAAAATGGTCTTATCTATTGGCGATTTCGTTCCAATTCACATTCCAAGTAATATTCGGCATGCTAATTACATTGCCGGTTGCCAAATTGCATTATCTCTTATAGTTTCCGAGATATGGACTATCGATAATTTACACCTTAGGCTCTGCTTCTAACTTGGGCCCAAATTGTAAAATGGTCTTATCTATTGGCGATTTCGTTCCAATTCACATTCCAAGTAATATTCGGCATGCTAATTACATTGCCGGTTGCCAAATTGCATTATCTCTTATAGTTTCCGAGATATGGACTATCGATAATTTACACCATAGGCTCTGCTTCTAACTTGGGCCCAAATTGTAAAATGGTCTTATCTATTGGCGATTTCGTTCCAATTCACATTCCAAGGAATATTCGGCATGCTAATTACATTGCCGGTTGCCAAATTGCATTATCTCTTATAGTTTCCGAGATATGGACTATCGATAATTTACACCTTAGGCTCTGCTTCTAACTTGGGCCCAAATTGTAAAATGGTCTTATCTATTGGCGATTTCGTTCCAATTCACATTCCAAGTAATATTCGGCATGCTAATTACATTGCCGGTTGCCAAATTGCATTATCTCTTATAGTTTCCGAGATATAGACTATCGATAATTTACACCTTAGGCTCTGCTTCTAACTTGGGCCCAAATTGTAAAATGGTCTTATCTATTGGCGATTTCGTTCCAATTCACATTCCAAGTAATATTCGGCATGCTAATTACATTGCCGGTTGCCAAATTGCATTATCTCTTATAGTTTCCGAGATATAGACTATCGATAATTTACACCTTAGGCTCTGCTTCTAATTTGGGCCCAAATTGTAAAATGGTCTTATCTATTGGCGATTTCGTTCCAATTCACATTCCAAGTAACATTCGGCATGCTAATTACATTGCCGGTTGCCAAATTGCATTATCTCTTATAGTTTCCGAGATATGGACTATCGATAATTTACACCTTAGGCTCTGCTTCTAACTTGGGCCCAAATTGTAAAATGGTCTTATCTATTGGCGATTTCGTTCCAATTCACATTCCAAGTAATATTCGGCATGCTAATTACATTGCCGGTTGCCAAATTGCATTATCTCTTATAGTTTCCGAGATATGGACTATCGATAATTTACACCTTAGGCTCTGCTTCTAACTTGGGCCCAAATTGTAAAATGGTCTTATCTATTGGCGATTTCGTCCCAATTCACATTCCAAGTGATATTCGGCATGCTAATTACATTGCCGGTTGCGAAATTGCATTATCTCTTATAGTTTCCGAGATATGGACTATCAATAATTTACACCTTAGGCTCTGCTTCTAACTTGGGCCCAAATTGTAAAATGGTCTTATCTATTGGCGATTTCGTTCCAATTCACATTCCAAGTAATATTCGGCATGCTAATTACATTGCCGGTTGCCAAATTGCATTATCTCTTATAGTTTCCGAGATATGGACTATCGATAATTTACACCTTAGGCTCTGCTTCTAACTTGGGCCCAAATTGTAAAATGGTCTTATCTATTGGCGATTTCGTTCCAATTCACATTCCAAGTAATATTCGGCATGCTAATTACTTTGCCGGTTGCCAAATTGCATTATCTCTTATAGTTTCCGAGATATGGACTATCGATAATTTACACCTTAGGCTCTGCTTCTAACTTGGGCCCAAATTGTAAAATGGTCTTATCTATTGGCGATTTCGTTCCAATTCACATTCCAAGTAATATTCGGCATGCTAATTACATTGCCGGTTGCCAAATTGCATTATCTCTTATAGTTTCCGAGATATGGACTATCGATAATTTACACCATAGGCTCTGCTTCTAACTTGGGCCCAAATTGTAAAATGGTCTTATCTATTGGCGATTTCGTTCCAATTCACATTCCAAGTAATATTCGGCATGCTAATTACATTGCCGGTTGCCAAATTGCATTATCTCTTATAGTTTCCGAGATATGGACTATCGATAATTTACACCTTAGGCTCTGCTTCTAACTTGGGCCCAAATTGTAAAATGGTCTTATCTATTGGCGATTTCGTTCCAAATCACACTCCAAGTAATATTCGGCATGCTAATTACATTGCCGGTTGCGAAATTGTATTATCTCTTATAGTTTCCGAGATATGGACTATCGATAATTTACACCTTAGGCTCTGCTTCTAACTTGGGCCCAAATTGTAAAATGGTCTTATCTATTGGCGATTTCGTTCCAATTCACATTCCAAGTAATATTCGGCATGCTAATTACATTGCCGGTTGCCAAATTGCATTATCTCTTATAGTTTCCGAGATATGGACTATCGATAATTTACACCATAGGCTCTGCTTCTAACTTGGGCCCAAATTGTAAAATGGTCTTATCTATTGGCGATTTCGTTCCAATTCACATTCCAAGTAATATTCGGCATGCTAATTACATTGCCGGTTGCCAAATTGCATTATCTCTTATAGTTTCCGAGATATGGACTATCGATAATTTACACCTTAGGCTCTGCTTCTAACTTGGACCCAAATTGTAAAATGGTCTTATCTATTGGCGATTTCGTTCCAATTCACATTCCAAGTAATATTCGGCATGCTAATTACTTTGCCGGTTGCCAAATTGCATTATCTCTTATAGTTTCCGAGATATGGACTATCGATAATTTACACCTTAGGCTCTGCTTCTAACTTGGGCCCAAATTGTAAAATGGTCTTATCTATTGGCGATTTCGTTCCAATTCACATTCCAAGTAATATTCGGCATGCTAATTACATTGCCGGTTGCCAAATTGCATTATCTCTTATAGTTTCCGAGATATGGACTATCGATAATTTACACCATAGGCTCTGCTTCTAACTTGGGCCCAAATTGTAAAATGGTCTTATCTATTGGCGATTTCGTTCCAATTCACATTCCAAGTAATATTCGGCATGCTAATTACATTGCCGGTTGCCAAATTGCATTATCTCTTATAGTTTCCGAGATATGGACTATCGATAATTTACACCTTAGGCTCTGCTTCTAACTTGGGCCCAAATTGTAAAATGGTCTTATCTATTGGCGATTTCGTTCCAATTCACATTCCAAGTAATATTCGGCATGCTAATTACATTGCCGGTTGCCAAATTGCATTATCTCTTATAGTTTCCGAGATATGGTCTATCGATAATTTACACCTTAGGCTCTGCTTCTAACTTGGGCCCAAATTGTAAAATGGTCTTATCTATTGGCGATTTCGTTCCAATTCACACTCCAAGTAATATTCGGCATGCTAATTACATTGCCGGTTGCCAAATTGCATTATCTCTTATAGTTTCCGAGATATGGACTATTGATAATTTACACCTTAGGCTCTGCTTCTAACTTGGGCCCAAATTGTAAAATGGTCTTATCTATTGGCGATTTCGTCCCAATTCACATTCCAAGTGATATTCGGCATGCTAATTACATTGCCGGTTGCGAAATTGCATTATCTCTTATAGTTTCCGAGATATGGACTATCAATAATTTACACCTTAGGCTCTGCTTCTAACTTGGGCCCAATTTGTAAAATGGTCTTATCTATTGGCGATTTCGTTCCAATTCACATTCCAAGTAATATTCGGCATGCTAATTACATTGCCGGTTGCCAAATTGCATTATCTCTTATAGTTTCCGAGATATGGACTATCGATAATTTACACCTTAGGCTCTGCTTCTAACTTGGGCCCAAATTGTAAAATGGTCTTATCTATTGGCGATTTCGTTCCAATTCACATTCCAAGTAATATTCGGCATGCTAATTACATTGCCGGTTGCCAAATTGCATTATCTCTTATAGTTTCCGAGATATGGACTATCGATAATTTACACCATAGGCTCTGCTTCTAACTTGGGCCCAAATTGTAAAATGGTCTTATCTATTGGCGATTTCGTTCCAATTCACATTCCAAGGAATATTCGGCATGCTAATTACATTGCCGGTTGCCAAATTGCATTATCTCTTATAGTTTCCGAGATATGGACTATCGATAATTTACACCTTAGGCTCTGCTTCTAACTTGGGCCCAAATTGTAAAATGGTCTTATCTATTGGCGATTTCGTTCCAATTCACATTCCAAGTAATATTCGGCATGCTAATTACATTGCCGGTTGCCAAATTGCATTATCTCTTATAGTTTCCGAGATATAGACTATCGATAATTTACACCTTAGGCTCTGCTTCTAATTTGGGCCCAAATTGTAAAATGGTCTTATCTATTGGCGATTTCGTTCCAATTCACATTCCAAGTAACATTCGGCATGCTAATTACATTGCCGGTTGCCAAATTGCATTATCTCTTATAGTTTCCGAGATATGGACTATCGATAATTTACACCTTAGGCTCTGCTTCTAACTTGGGCCCAAATTGTAAAATGGTCTTATCTATTGGCGATTTCGTTCCAATTCACATTCCAAGTAATATTCGGCATGCTAATTACATTGCCGGTTGCCAAATTGCATTATCTCTTATAGTTTCCGAGATATGGACTATCGATAATTTACACCTTAGGCTCTGCTTCTAACTTGGGCCCAAATTGTAAAATGGTCTTATCTATTGGCGATTTCGTTCCAATTCACATTCCAAGTAATATTCGGCATGCTAATTACATTGCCGGTTGCCAAATTGCATTATCTCTTATAGTTTCCAAGATATGGACTATCGATAATTTACACCATAGGCTCTGCTTCTAACTTGGGCCCAAATTGTAAAATGGTCTTATCTATTGGCGATTTCGTTCCAATTCACATTCCAAGTAATATTCGGCATGCTAATTACATTGCCGGTTGCCAAATTGCATTATCTCTTATAGTTTCCGATATATGGACTATCGATAATTTACACCTTAGGCTCTGCTTCTAACTTGCTCCCAAATTGTAAAATGGTCTTATCTATTGGCGATTTCGTTCCAATTCACATTCCAAGTAATATTCGGCATGCTAATTACATTGCCGGTTGCCAAATTGCATTATCTCTTATAGTTTCCGAGATATGGACTATCGATAATTTACACCATAGGCTCTGCTTCTAACTTGGGCCCAAATTGTAAAATGGTCTTATCTATTGGCGATTTCGTTCCAATTCACATTCCAAGGAATATTCGGCATGCTAATTACATTGCCGGTTGCCAAATTGCATTATCTCTTATAGTTTCCGAGATATGGACTATCGATAATTTACACCTTAGGCTCTGCTTCTAACTTGGGCCCAAATTGTAAATTGGTCTTATCTATTGGCGATTTCGTCCCAATTCACATTCCAAGTGATATTCGGCATGCTAATTACATTGCCGGTTGCGAAATTGCATTATCTCTTATAGTTTCCGAGATATGGACTATCAATAATTTACACCTTAGGCTCTGCTTCTAACTTGGGCCCAAATTGTAAAATGGTCTTATCTATTGGCGATTTCGTTCCAATTCACATTCCAAGTAATATTCGGCATGCTAATTACATTGCCGGTTGCCAAATTGCATTATCTCTTATAGTTTCCGAGATATGGACTATCGATAATTTACACCTTAGGCTCTGCTTCTAACTTGGGCCCAAATTGTAAAATGGTCTTATCTATTGGCGATTTCGTTCCAATTCACATTCCAAGTAATATTCGGCATGCTAATTACATTGCCGGTTGCCAAATTGCATTATCTCTTATAGTTTCCGAGATATGGACTATCGATAATTTACACCTTAGGCTCTGCTTCTAACTTGGGCCCAAATTGTAAAATGGTCTTATCTATTGGCGATTTCGTCCCAATTCGCATTCCAAGTGATATTCGGCATGCTAATTACATCGCCGGTTGCGAAATTGCATTATCTCTTATAGTTTCCGAGATATGGACTATCAATAATTTACACTTTAGGCTCTGCTTCTAACTTGGACCCAAATTGTAAAATGGTCTTATCTATTGGCGATTTCGTTCCAATTCACATTCCAAGTAATATTCGGCATGCTAATTACATTGCCGGTTGCCAAATTGCATTATCTCTTATAGTTTCCGAGATATGGACTATCGATAATTTACACCTTAGGCTCTGCTTCTAACTTGGGCCCAAATTGTAAAATGGTCTTATCTATTGGCGATTTCGTCCCAATTCACATTCCAAGTGATATTCGGCATGCTAATTACATTTCCGGTTGCGAAATTGCATTATCTCTTATAGTTTCCGAGATATGGACTATCAATAATTTACACCTTATGCTCTGCTTCTAACTTGGGCCCAAATTGTAAAATGGTCTTATCTAGTGGCGATTTCGTTCCAATTCACATTCCAAGTAAAATTCGGCATGCTAATTACATTGCCGGTTGCCAAATTGCATTATCTCTTATAGTTTCCGAGATATGGACTATCGATAATTTACACCTTAGGCTCTGCTTCTAACTTGGGCCCAAATTGTAAAATGGTCTTATCTATTGGCGATTTCGTCCCAATTCACATTCCAAGTGATATTCGGCATGCTAATTACATTGCCGGTTACCAAATTGCATTATCTCTTATAGTTTCCGAGATATCGACTATCGATAATTTACACCTTAGGCTCTGCTTCTAACTTGGGCCCAAATTGTAAAATGGTCTTATCTATTGGCGATTTCGTTCCAATTCACATTCCAAGTAATATTCGGCATGCTAATTACATTGCCGGTTGCCAAATTGCATTATCTCTTATAGTTTCCGAGATATGGACTATCGATAATTTACACCTTAGGCTCTGCTTCTAACTTGGGCCCAAATTGTAAAATGGTCTTATCTATTGGCGATTTCGTTCCAATTCACATTCCAAGTAATATTCGGCATGCTAATTACATTGCCGGTTGCCAAATTGCATTATCTCTTATAGTTTCCGAGATATGGACTATCGATAATTTACACCTTAGGCTCTGCTTCTAACTTGGGCCCAAATTGTAAAATGGTCTTATCTATTGGCGATTTCGTCCCAATTCACATTCCAAGTGATATTCGGCATGCTAATTACATTGCCGGTTGCGAAATTGCATTATCTCTTATAGTTTCCGAGATATGGACTATCAATAATTTACACCTTAGGCTCTGCTTCTAACTTGGGCCCAATTTGTAAAATGGTCTTATCTATTGGCGATTTCGTTCCAATTCACATTCCAAGTAATATTCGGCATGCTAATTACATTGCCGGTTGCCAAATTGCATTATCTTTTATAGTTTCCGAGATATGGACTATTGATAATTTACACCTTAGGCTCTGCTTCTAACTTGGGCCCAAATTGTAAAATGGTCTTATCTATTGGCGATTTCGTCCCAATTCACATTTCAAGTGATATTCGGCATGCTAATTACATTGCCGGTTGCGAAATTGCATTATCTCTTATAGTTTCCGAGATATGGACTATCAATAATTTACACCTTAGGCTCTGCTTCTAACTTGGGCCCAATTTGTAAAATGGTCTTATCTATTGGCGATTTCGTTCCAATTCACATTCCAAGTAATATTCGGCATGCTAATTACATTGCCGGTTGCCAAATTGCATTATCTCTTATAGTTTCCGAGATATGGACTATCGATAATTTACACCTTAGGCTCTGCTTCTAACTTGGGCCCAAATTGTAAAATGGTCTTATCTAGTGGCGATTTCGTTCCAATTCACATTCCAAGTAATATTCGGCATGCTAATTACATTGCCGGTTGCCAAATTGCATTATCTCTTATAGTTTCCGAGATATGGACTATCGATAATTTACACCATAGGCTCTGCTTCTAACTTGGGCCCAAATTGTTAAAATGGTCTTATCTATTGGCGATTTCGTTCCAATTCACATTCCAAGGAATATTCGGCATGCTAATTACATTGCCGGTTGCCAAATTGCATTATCTCTTATAGTTTCCGAGATATGGACTATCGATAATTTACACCTTAGGCTCTGCTTCTAACTTGGGCCCAAATTGTAAAATGGTCTTATCTATTGGCGATTTCGTTCCAATTCACATTCCAAGTAATATTCGGCATGCTAATTACATTGCCGGTTGCCAAATTGCATTATCTCTTATAGTTTCCGAGATATAGACTATCGATAATTTACACCTTAGGCTCTGCTTCTAATTTGGGGCCCAAATTGTAAAATGGTCTTATCTATTGGCGATTTCGTTCCAATTCACATTCCAAGTAACATTCGGCATGCTAATTACATTGCCGGTTGCCAAATTGCATTATCTCTTATAGTTTCCGAGATATGGACTATCGATAATTTACACCTTAGGCTCTGCTTCTAACTTGGGCCCAAATTGTAAAATGGTCTTATCTATTGGCGATTTCGTTCCAATTCACATTCCAAGTAATATTCGGCATGCTAATTACATTGCCGGTTGCCAAATTGCATTATCTCTTATAGTTTCCGAGATATGGACTATCGATAATTTACACCTTAGGCTCTGCTTCTAACTTGGGCCCAAATTGTAAAATGGTCTTATCTATTGGCGATTTCGTTCCAATTCACATTCCAAGTAATATTCGGCATGCTAATTACATTGCCGGTTGCCAAATTGCATTATCTCTTATAGTTTCCAAGATATGGACTATCGATAATTTACACCATAGGCTCTGCTTCTAACTTGGGCCCAAATTGTAAAATGGTCTTATCTATTGGCGATTTCGTTCCAATTCACATTCCAAGTAATATTCGGCATGCTAATTACATTGCCGGTTGCCAAATTGCATTATCTCTTATAGTTTCCGATATATGGACTATCGATAATTTACACCTTAGGCTCTGCTTCTAAC
>NW_027473099.1:0-68087 GCF_030347505.1 Rhynchophorus ferrugineus
ATTGCATTATCTCTTATAGTTTCCGAGATATGGACTATCGATAATTTACACCTTAGGCTCTGCTTCTAACTTGGGCCCAAATTGTAAAATGGCCTTATCTATTGGCGATTTCGTCCCAATTCACATTCCAAGTAATATTCGGCATGCTAATTACATTGCCGGTTGCGAAATTGCATTATCTCTTATAGTTTCAGAGATATGGACTATCGATAATTTACACCTTAGGCTCTGCTTCTAACTTGGGCCCAAATTGTAAAATGGTCTTATCTATTGGCAATTTCGTTCCCAATTCACATTCCAAGTAATATTCGGCATGCTAATTACATTGCCGGTTGCCAAATTGCATTATCTCTTATAGTTTCCGAGATATGGACTATCGATAATTTACACCTTAGGCTCTGCTTCTAACTTGGGCCCAAATTGTAAAATGGTCTTATCTATTGGCGATTTCGTTCCAATTCACATTCCAAGTAATATTCGGCATGCTAATTACATTGCCGGTTGCCAAATTGCATTATTCTCTTATAGTTTCCGGAGATATGGACTATCGATAATTTACACCTTAGGCTCTGCTTCTAACTTGGGCCCAAATTGTAAAATCGTCTTATCTATTGGCGATTTCGTTCCAATTCACATTCCAAGTAATATTCGGCATGCTAATTACATTGCCGGTTGCCAAATTGCATTATCTCTTATAGTTTCCGAGATATGGACTATCGATAATTTACACCTTAGGCTCTGCTTCTAACTTGGGCCCAAATTGTAAAATGCGTCTTACCTATTGGCGATTTCGTTCCAATTCACATTCCAAGTAATATTCGGCATGCTAATTACATTGCCGGTTGCCAAATTGCATTATCTCTTATAGTTTCCGAGATATGGACTATCGATAATTTACACCTTAGGCTCTGCTTCTAACTTGGGCCCAAATTGTAAAATGGTCTTATCTATTGGCGATTTCGTTCCAATTCACATTCCAATTAATATTCGGCATGCTAATTACATTGCCGGTTGCCAAATTGCATTATCTCTTATAGTTTCCGAGATATGGACTATCGATAATTTACACCTTAGGCTCTGCTTCTAACTTGGGCCCAAATTGTAAAATAGTCTTATCTATTGGCGATTTCGTTCCAATTCACATTCCAAGTAATATTCGGCATGCTAATTACATTGCCGGTTGCCAAATTGCATTATCTCTTATAGTTTCCGAGATATGGACTATCGATAATTTACACCTTAGGCTCTGCTTCTAACTTGGGCCCAAATTGTAAAATGGTCTTATCTATTGGCGATTTCGTTCCAATTCACATTCCAAGTAATATTCGGCATGCTAATTACATTGCCGGTTGCCAAATTGCATTATCTCTTATAGTTTCCGAGATATGGACTATCGATAATTTACACCTTAGGCTCTGCTTCTAACTTGGGCCCAAATTGTAAAATGGTCTTATCTATTGGCGATTTCGTTCCAATTCACATTCCAAGTAATATTCGGCATGGCTAATTACATTGCCGGTTGCCAATTTGCATTATCTCTTATAGTTTCCGAGATATGGACTATCGATAATTTACACCTTAGGCTCTGCTTCTAACTTGGGCCCAAATTGTAAAATGGTCTTATCTATTGGCGATTTCGTTCCAATTCACATTCCAAGTAATATTCGGCATGCTAATTACATTGCCGGTTGCCAAATTGCATTATCTCTTATAGTTTCCGAGATATGGACTATCGATAATTTACACCTTAGGCTCTGCTTCTAACTTGGGCCCAAATTGTAAAATGGTCTTATCTATTGGCGATTTCGTTCCAATTCACATTCCAAGTAATATTCGGCATGCTAATTACATTGCCGGTTGCCAAATTGCATTATCTCTTATAGTTTCCGAGATATGGACTATCGATAATTTACACCTTAGGCTCTGCTTCTAACTTGGGCCCAAATTGTAAAATGGTCTTATCTATTGGCGATTTCGTTCCAATTCACACTCCTAGTAATATTCGGCATGCTAATTACTTTGCCGGTTGCGAAATTGCATTATCTCTTATAGTTTCCGAGATATGGACTATCGATAATTTACACCTTAGGCTCTGCTTCTAACTTGGGCCCAAATTGTAAAATGGTCTTATCTATTGGCGATTTCGTTCCAATTCACATTCCAAGTAATATTCGGCATGCTAATTACATTGCCGGTTGCCAAATTGCATTATCTCTTATAGTTTCCGAGATATGGACTATCGATAATTTACACCTTAGGCTCTGCTTCTAACTTGGGCCCAAATTGTAAAATGGTCTTATCTATTGGCGATTTCGTTCCAATTCACACTCCTAGTAATATTCGGCATGCTAATTACTTTGCCGGTTGCGAAATTGCATTATCTCTTATAGTTTCCGAGATATGGACTATCAATAATTTACACATTAGGCTCTGCTTCTAACTTGGGCCCAAATTGTAAAATGGTCTTATCTATTGGCGAATTCGTTCCAATTCACATTCCAAGTAATATTCGGCATGCTAATTACATTGCCGGTTGCCAAATTGCATTATCTCTTATAGTTTCCGAGATATGGACTATCGATAATTTACACCTTAGGCTCTGCTTCTAACTTGGGCCCAAATTGTAAAATGGCCTTATCTATTGGCGATTTCGTCCCAATTCACATTCCAAGTAATATTCGGCATGCTAATTACATTGCCGTTTGCGAAATTGCATTATCTCTTATAGTTTCAGAGATATGGACTATCGATAATTTACACCTTAGGCTCTGCTTCTAACTTGGGCCCAAATTGTAAAATGGTCTTATCTATTGGCAATTTCGTTCCAATTCACATTCCAAGTAATATTCGGCATGCTAATTACATTGCCGGTTGCCAAATTGCATTATCTCTTATAGTTTCCGAGATATGGACTATCGATAATTTACACCTTAGGCTCTGCTTCTAACTTGGGCCCAAATTGTAAAATGGTCTTATCTATTGGCGATTTCGTTCCAATTCACATTCCAAGTAATATTCGGCATGCTAATTACATTGCCGGTTGCCAAATTGCATTAACTCTTATAGTTTCCGAGATATGGACTATCGATTATTTACACCTTAGGCTCTGCTTCTAACTTGGGCCCAAATTGTAAAATGGTCTTATCTATTGGCGATTTCATTCCAATTCATATTCCAAGTAATATTCGGCATGCTAATTACATTGCCGGTTGCCAAATTGCATTATCTCTTATAGTTTCCGAGATATGGACTATCGATAATTTACACCTTAGGCTCTGCTTCTAACTTGGGCCGAAATTGTAAAATCGTCTTATCTATTGGCGATTTCGTTCCAATTCACATTCCAAGTAATATTCGGCATGCTAATTACATTGCCGGTTGCCAAATTGCATTATCTCTTATAGTTTCCGAGATATGGACTATCGATAATTTACACCTTAGGCTCTGCTTCTAACTTGGGCCCAAATTGTAAAATGGTCTTATCTATTGGCGATTTCGTTCCAATTCACATTCCAAGTAATATTCGGCATGCTAATTACATTGCCGGTTGCCAAATTGAATTATCTCTTATAGTTTCCGAGATATGGACTATCGATAATTTACACCTTAGGCTCTGCTTCTAACTTGGGCCCAAATTGTAAAATGGTCTTACCCATTGGCGATTTCGTTCCAATTCACATTCCAAGTAATATTCGGCATGCTAATTACATTGCCGGTTGCCAAATTGCATTATCTCTTATAGTTTCCGAGATATGGACTATCGATAATTTACACCTTAGGCTCTGCTTCTAACTTGGGAACAAATTGTAAAATGGTCTTACCTATTGGCGATTTCCTTCCAATTCACATTCCAAGTAATATTCGGCATGCTAATTACATTGCCGGTTGCCAAATTGCATTATCTCTTATAGTTTCCGAGATATGGACTATCGATAATTTACACCTTAGGCTCTGCTTCTAACTTGGGAACAAATTGTAAAATGGTCTTATCTATTGGCGATTTCGTTCCAATTCACATTCCAAGTAATATTCGGCATGCTAATTACATTGCCGTTTGCCAAATTGCATTATCCCTTATAGTTTCCGAGATATGGACTATCGATAATTTACACCTTAGGCTCTGCTTCTAACTTGGGCCCAAATTGTAAAATGGCCTTATCTATTGGCGATTTCGTTCCAATTCACATTCCAAGTAATATTCGGCATGCTAATTACATTGCCGGTTGCCAAATTGCATTATCTCTTATAGTTTCCGAGATATGGACTATCGATAATTTACACCTTAGGCTCTGCTTCTAACTTGGGCCCAAATTGTAAAATGGTCTTATCTATTGGCGATTTCGTTCCAATTCACATTCCAAGTAATATTCGGCATGCTAATTACATTGCCGGTTGCCAAATTGCATTATTTCTTATAGTTTCGGAGATATGGACTATCGATAATTTACACCTTAGGCTCTGCTTCTAACTTGGGCCCAAATTGTAAAATCGTCTTATCTATTGGCGATTTCGTTCCAATTCACATTCCAAGTAATATTCGGCATGCTAATTACATTGCCGGTTGCCAAATTGCATTATCTCTTATAGTTTCCGAGATATGGACTATCGATAATTTACACCTTAGGCTCTGCTTCTAACTTGGGCCCAAATTGTAAAATGGTCTTACCTATTGGCGATTCCGTTCCAATTCACATTCCAAGTAATATTCGGCATGCTAATTACATTGCCGGTTGCCAAATTGCATTATCTCTTATAGTTTCCGAGATATGGACTATCGATAATTTACACCTTAGGCTCTGCTTCTAACTTGGGCCCAAATTGTAAAATGGTCTTATCTATTGGCGATTTCGTTCCAATTCACATTCTAAGTAATATTCGGCATGCTAATTACATTGCCGGTTGCCAAATTGCATTATCTCTTATAGTTTCCGAGATATTGACTATCGATAATTTACACCTTAGGCTCTGCTTCTAACTTGGGCCCAAATTGTAAAATGGTCTTATCTATTGGCGATTTCGTCCCAATTCACATTCCAAGTGATATTGGGCATGCTAATTACATTGCCGGTTGCGAAATTGCATTATCTCTTATAGTTTCCGAGATATGGACTATCGATAATTTACACCTTAGGCTCTGCTTCTAACTTGCTCCCAAATTGTAAAATGGTCTTATCTATTGGCGATTTCGTTCCAATTCACATTCCAAGTAATATTCGGCATGCTAATTACATTGCCGGTTGCCAAATTGCATTATCTCTTATAGTTTCCGAGATATGGACTATCGATAATTTACACCTTAGGCTCTGCTTCTAACTTGGGCCCAAATTGTAAAATGGTCTTATCTATTGGCGATTTCGTTCCAATTCACTTTCCAAGTAATATTCGGCATGCTAATTACATTGCCGGTTGCCAAATTGAATTATCTCTTATAGTTTCCGAGATATGGACTATCGATAATTTACACCTTAGGCTCTGCTTCTAACTTGGGCCCAAATTGTAAAATGGTCTTATCTATTGGCGATTTCGTTCCAATTCACATTCCAAGTAATATTGGACATGCTAATTACATTGCCGGTTGCCAAATTGCATTATCTCTTATAGTTTCCGGGATATGGACTATCGATAATTTACACCATAGGCTCTGCTTTTAACTTGGGCCCAAATTGTAAAATGGTCTTACCTATTGGCGATTTCGTTCCAATTCACATTCCAAGTAATATTCGGCATGCTAATTACATTGCCGGTTGCCAAATTGCATTATCTCTTATAGTTTCCGAGATATGGACTATCGATAATTTACACCTTAGGCTCTGCTTCTAACTTGGGCCCAAATTGTAAAATGGTCTTATCTATTGGCGATTTCGTTCCAATTCACATTCCAAGTAATATTCGGCATGCTAATTACATTGCCGGTTGCCAAATTGCATTATCTCTTATAGTTTCCGAGATATGGACTATCGATAATTTACACCTTAGGCTCTGCTTCTAACTTGGGCCCAAATTGTAAAATGGTCTTATCTATTGGCGATTTCGTTCCAATTCACATTCCAAGTAATATTCGGCATGCTAATTACATTGCCGGTTGCCAAATTGAATTATCTCTTATAGTTTCCGAGATATGGACTATCGATAATTTACACCTTAGGCTCTGCTTCTAACTTGGGCCCAAATTGTAAAATGGTCTTACCTATTGGCGATTTCGTTCCAATTCACATTCCAAGTAATATTCGGCATGCTAATTACATTGCCGGTTGCCAAATTGCATTATCTCTTATAGTTTCCGAGATATGGCCTATCGATAATTTACACTTTAGGCTCTGCTTCTAACTTGGGCCCAAATTGTAAAATGGTCTTATCTATTGGCGATTTCGTTCCAATTCACATTCCAAGTAATATTCGGCATGCTAATTACATTGCCGGTTGCCAAATTGCATTATCTCTTATAGTTTCCGAGATATGGACTATCGATAATTTACACCTTAGGCTCTGCTTCTAACTTGGGCCCAAATTGTAAAATGGTCTTATCTATTGGCGATTTCGTCCCAATTCACATTCCAAGTGATATTCGGCATGCTAATTACATTGCCGGTTGCGAAATTGCATTATCTCTTATAGTTTCCGAGATATGGACTATTAATAATTTACACCTTAGGCTCTGCTTCTAACTTGGGCCCAAATTGTAAAATGGTCTTATCTATTGGCGATTTCGTTCCAATTCACATTCCAAGTAATATTCGGCATGCTAATTACATTGCCGGTTGCCAAATTGCATTATCTCTTATAGTTTCCGAGGTATGGACTATCGATAATTTACACATTAGGCTCTGCTTCTAACTTGGGCCCAAATTGTAAAATGGTCTTATCTATTGGCGATTTCGTTCCAATTCACATTCCAAGTAATATTCGGCATGGTAATTACATTGCCGGTTGCCAATTTGCATTATCTCTTATAGTTTCCGAGATATGGACTATCGATAATTTACACCTTAGGCTCTGCTTCTAACTTGGGCCCAAATTGTAAAATGGTCTTATCTATTGGCGATTTCGTTCCAATTCACATTCCAAGTAATATTCGGCATGCTAATTACATTGCCGGTTGCCAAATTGCATTATCTCTTATAGTTTCCAAGATATGGACTATCGATAATTTACACCTTAGGCTCTGCTTCTAACTTGGGCCCAAATTGTAAAATGGTCTTATCTATTGGCGATTTCGTTCCAATTCACATTCCAAGTAATATTCGGCATGGTAATTACATTGCCGGTTGCCAATTTGCATTATCTCTTATAGTTTCCGAGATATGGACTATCGATAATTTACACCTTAGGCTCTGCTTCTAACTTGGGCCCAAATTGTAAAATGGTCTTATCTATTGGCGATTTCGTTCCAATTCACATTCCAAGTAATATTCGGCATGCTAATTACATTGCCGGTTGCCAAATTGCATTATCTCTTATAGTTTCCGAGATATGGACTATCGATAATTTACACCTTAGGCTCTGCTTCTAACTTGGGCCCAAATTGTAAAATGGTCTTATCTATTATCGATTTCGTTCCAATTCACACTCCTAGTAATATTCGGCATGCTAATTACTTTGCTGGTTGCGAAATTGCATTATCTCTTATAGTTTCCGAGATATGGACTATCAATAATTTACACCTTAGGCTCTGCTTCTAACTTGGGCCCAAATTGTAAAATGGTCTTATCTATTGGCGAATTCGTTCCAATTCACATTCCAAGTAATATTCGGCATGGTAATTACATTGCCGGTTGCCAAATTGCATTATCTCTTATAGTTTCCGAGATATGGACTATCGATAATTTACACCTTAGGCTCTGCTTCTAACTTGGGCCCAAATTGTAAAATGGTCTTATCTATTGGCGATTTCGTTCCAATTCACATTCCAAGTAATATTCGGCATGCTAATTACATTGCCGGTTGCCAAATTGCATTATCTCTTATAGTTTCCGAGATATGGACTATCGATAATTTACACCTTAGGCTCTGCTTCTAACTTGGGCCCAAATTGTAAAATGGTCTTATCTATTGGCGATTTCGTTCCAATTCACATTCCAAGTAATATTCGGCATGCTAATTACATTGCCGGTTGCCAAATTGAATTATCTCTTATAGTTTCCGAGATATGGACTATCGATAATTTACACCTTAGGCTCTGCTTCTAACTTGGGCCCAAATTGTAAAATGGTCTTACCTATTGGCGATTTCGTTCCAATTCACATTCCAAGTAATATTCGGCATGCTAATTACATTGCCGGTTGCCAAATTGCATTATCTCTTATAGTTTCCGAGATATGGCCTATCGATAATTTACACTTTAGGCTCTGCTTCTAACTTGGGCCCAAATTGTAAAATGGTCTTATCTATTGGCGATTTCGTTCCAATTCACATTCCAAGTAATATTCGGCATGCTAATTACATTGCCGGTTGCCAAATTGCATTATCTCTTATAGTTTCCGAGATATGGACTATCGATAATTTACACCTTAGGCTCTGCTTCTAACTTGGGCCCAAATTGTAAAATGGTCTTATCTATTGGCGATTTCGTCCCAATTCACATTCCAAGTGATATTCGGCATGCTAATTACATTGCCGGTTGCGAAATTGCATTATCTCTTATAGTTTCCGAGATATGGACTATCAATAATTTACACCTTAGGCTCTGCTTCTAACTTGGGCCCAAATTGTAAAATGGTCTTATCTATTGGCGATTTCGTTCCAATTCACATTCCAAGTAATATTCGGCATGCTAATTACATTGCCGGTTGCCAAATTGCATTATCTCTTATAGTTTCCGAGGTATGGACTATCGATAATTTACACATTAGGCTCTGCTTCTAACTTGGGCCCAAATTGTAAAATGGTCTTATCTATTGGCGATTTCGTTCCAATTCACATTCCAAGTAATATTGGGCATGGTAATTACATTGCCGGTTGCCAATTTGCATTATCTCTTATAGTTTCCGAGATATGGACTATCGATAATTTACACCTTAGGCTCTGCTTCTAACTTGGGCCCAAATTGTAAAATGGTCTTATCTATTGGCGATTTCGTTCCAATTCACATTCCAAGTAATATTCGGCATGCTAATTACATTGCCGGTTGCCAAATTGCATTATCTCTTATAGTTTCCGAGATATGGACTATCGATAATTTACACCTTAGGCTCTGCTTCTAACTTGGGCCCAAATTGTAAAATGGTCTTATCTATTGGCGATTTCGTTCCAATTCACACTCCTAGTAATATTCGGCATGCTAATTACTTTGCTGGTTGCGAAATTGCATTATCTCTTATAGTTTCCGAGATATGGACTATCAATAATTTACACCTTAGGCTCTGCTTCTAACTTGGGCCCAAATTGTAAAATGGTCTTATCTATTGGCGAATTCGTTCCAATTCACATTCCAAGTAATATTCGGCATGCTAATTACATTGCCGGTTGCCAAATTGCATTATCTCTTATAGTTTCCGAGATATGGACTATCGATAATTTACACCTTAGGCTCTGCTTCTAACTTGGGCCCAAATTGTAAAATGGCCTTATCTATTGGCGATTTCGTCCCAATTCACATTCCAAGTAATATTCGGCATGCTAATTACATTGCCGGTTGCGAAATTGCATTATTTCTTATAGTTTCAGAGATATGGACTATCGATAATTTACACCTTAGGCTCTGCTTCTAACTTGGGCCCAAATTGTAAAATGGTCTTATCTATTGGCAATTTCGTTCCAATTCACATTCCAAGTAATATTCGGCATGCTAATTACATTGCCGGTTGCCAAATTGCATTATCTCTTATAGTTTCCGAGATATGGACTATCGATAATTTACACCTTAGGCTCTGCTTCTAACTTGGGCCCAAATTGTAAAATGGTCTTATCTATTGGCGATTTCGTTCCAATTCACATTCCAAGTAATATTCGGCATGCTAATTACATTGCCGGTTGCCAAATTGCATTAACTCTTATAGTTTCCGAGATATGGACTATCGATTATTTACACCTTAGGCTCTGCTTCTAACTTGGGCCCAAATTGTAAAATGGTCTTATCTATTGGCGATTTCGTTCCAATTCACATTCCAAGTAATATTCGGCATGCTAATTACATTGCCGGTTGCCAAATTGCATTATCTCTTATAGTTTCCGAGATATGGACTATCGATAATTTACACCTTAGGCTCTGCTTCTAACTTGGGCCGAAATTGTAAAATCGTCTTATCTATTGGCGATTTCGTTCCAATTCACATTCCAAGTAATATTCGGCATGCTAATTACATTGCCGGTTGCCAAATTGCATTATCTCTTATAGTTTCCGAGATATGGACTATCGATAATTTACACCTTAGGCTCTGCTTCTAACTTGGGCCCAAATTGTAAAATGGTCTTATCTATTGGCGATTTCGTTCCAATTCACATTCCAAGTAATATTCGGCATGCTAATTACATTGCCGGTTGCCAAATTGCATTATCTCTTATAGTTTCCGAGATATGGACTATCGATAATTTACACCTTAGGCTCTGCTTCTAACTTGGGCCCAAATTGTAAAATGGTCTTATCTATTGGCGATTTCGTTCCAATTCACATTCCAAGTAATATTCGGCATGCTAATTACATTGCCGGTTGCCAAATTGCATTATCTCTTATAGTTTCCGAGATATGGACTATCGATAATTTACACCTTAGGCTCTGCTTCTAACTTGGGCCCAAATTGTAAAATGGTCTTATCTATTGGCGATTTCGTTCCAATTCACATTCCAAGTAATATTCGGCATGCTAATTACATTGCCGGTTGCCAAATTGAATTATCTCTTATAGTTTCCGAGATATGGACTATCGATAATTTACACCTTAGGCTCTGCTTCTAACTTGGGCCCAAATTGTAAAATGGTCTTACCTATTGGCGATTTCGTTCCAATTCACATTCCAAGTAATATTCGGCATGCTAATTACATTGCCGGTTGCCAAATTGCATTATCTCTTATAGTTTCCGAGATATGGCCTATCGATAATTTACACTTTAGGCTCTGCTTCTAACTTGGGCCCAAATTGTAAAATGGCCTTATCTATTTTCGATTTCGTTCCAATTCACATTCCAAGTAATATTCGGCATGCTAATTACATTGCCGGTTGCCAAATTGCATTATCTCTTATAGTTTCCGAGATATGGACTATCGATAATTTACACCTTAGGCTCTGCTTCTAACTTGGGCCCAAATTGTAAAATGGTCTTATCTATTGGCGATTTCGTCCCAATTCACATTCCAAGTGATATTCGGCATGCTAATTACATTGCCGGTTGCGAAATTGCATTATCTCTGATAGTTTCCGAGATATGGACTATCAATAATTTACACCTTAGGCTCTGCTTCTAACTTGGGCCCAAATTGTAAAATGGTCTTATCTATTGGCGATTTCGTTCCAATTCACATTCCAAGTAATATTCGGCATGGTAATTACATTGCCGGTTGCCAAATTGCATTATCTCTTATAGTTTCCGAGATATTGACTATCGATAATTTACACCTTAGGCTCTGCTTCTAACTTGGGCCCAAATTGTAAAATGGTCTTATCTATTGGCGATTTCGTCCCAATTCACATTCCAAGTGATATTGGGCATGCTAATTACATTGCCGGTTGCGAAATTGCATTATCTCTTATAGTTTCCGAGATATGGACTATCGATAATTTACACCTTAGGCTCTGCTTCTAACTTGGGCCCAAATTGTAAAATGGTCTTATCTATTGGCGATTTCGTTCCAATTCACTTTCCAAGTAATATTCGGCATGCTAATTACATTGCCGGTTGCCAAATTGAATTATCTCTTATAGTTTCCGAGATATGGACTATCGATAATATACACCTTAGGCTCTGCTTCTAACTTGGGCCCAAATTGTAAAATGGTCTTATCTATTGGCGATTTCGTTCCAATTCACATTCCAAGTAATATTGGACATGCTAATTACATTGCCGGTTGCCAAATTGCATTATCTCTTATAGTTTCCGAGATATTGACTATCGATAATTTACACCTTAGGCTCTGCTTCTAACTTGGGCCCAAATTGTAAAATGGTCTTATCTATTGGCGATTTCGTTCCAATTCACATTCCAAGTAATATTGGACATGCTAATTACATTGCCGGTTGCCAAATTGCATTATCTCTTATAGTTTCCGGGATATGGACTATCGATAATTTACACCATAGGCTCTGCTTTTAACTTGGGCCCAAATTGTAAAATGGTCTTACCTATTGGCGATTTCGTTCCAATTCACATTCCAAGTAATATTCGGCATGCTAATTACATTGCCGGTTGCCAAATTGCATTATCTCTTATAGTTTCCGAGATATGGACTATCGATAATTTACACCTTAGGCTCTGCTTCTAACTTGGGCCCAAATTGTAAAATGGTCTTATCTATTGGCGATTTCGTTCCAATTCACATTCCAAGTAATATTCGGCATGCTAATTACATTGCCGGTTGCCAAATTGCATTATCTCTTATAGTTTCCGAGATATGGACTATCGATAATTTACACCTTAGGCTCTGCTTCTAACTTGGGCCCAAATTGTAAAATGGTCTTATCTATTGGCGATTTCGTTCCAATTCACATTCCAAGTAATATTCGGCATGCTAATTACATTGCCGGTTGCCAAATTGAATTATCTCTTATAGTTTCCGAGATATGGACTATCGATAATTTACACCTTAGGCTCTGCTTCTAACTTGGGCCCAAATTGTAAAATGGTCTTATCTATTGGCGATTTCGTTCCAATTCACCTTCCAAGTAATATTCGGCATGCTAATTACATTGCCGGTTGCCAAATTGCATTATCTCTTATAGTTTCCGAGGTATGGACTATCGATAATTTACACATTAGGCTCTGCTTCTAACTTGGGCCCAAATTGTAAAATGGTCTTATCTATTGGCGATTTCGTTCCAATTCACATTCCAAGTAATATTCGGCATGGTAATTACATTGCCGGTTGCCAATTTGCATTATCTCTTATAGTTTCCGAGATATGGACTATCGATAATTTACACCTTAGGCTCTGCTTCTAACTTGGGCCCAAATTGTAAAATGGTCTTATCTATTGGCGATTTCGTTCCAATTCACATTCCAAGTAATATTCGGCATGCTAATTACATTGCCGGTTGCCAAATTGCATTATCTCTTATAGTTTCCGAGATATGGACTATCGATAATTTACACCTTAGGCTCTGCTTCTAACTTGGGCCCAAATTGTAAAATGGTCTTATCTATTGGCGATTTCGTTCCAATTCACACTCCTAGTAATATTCGGCATGCTAATTACTTTGCTGGTTGCGAAATTGCATTATCTCTTATAGTTTCCGAGATATGGACTATCAATAATTTACACCTTAGGCTCTGCTTCTAACTTGGGCCCAAATTGTAAAATGGTCTTATCTATTGGCGAATTCGTTCCAATTCACATTCCAAGTAATATTCGGCATGCTAATTACATTGCCGGTTGCCAAATTGCATTATCTCTTATAGTTTCCGAGATATGGACTATCGATAATTTACACCTTAGGCTCTGCTTCTAACTTGGGCCCAAATTGTAAAATGGCCTTATCTATTGGCGATTTCGTCCCAATTCACATTCCAAGTAATATTCGGCATGCTAATTACATTGCCGGTTGCGAAATTGCATTATTTCTTATAGTTTCAGAGATATGGACTATCGATAATTTACACCTTAGGCTCTGCTTCTAACTTGGGCCCAAATTGTAAAATGGTCTTATCTATTGGCAATTTCGTTCCAATTCACATTCCAAGTAATATTCGGCATGCTAATTACATTGCCGGTTGCCAAATTGCATTATCTCTTATAGTTTCCGAGATATGGACTATCGATAATTTACACCTTAGGCTCTGCTTCTAACTTGGGCCCAAATTGTAAAATGGTCTTATCTATTGGCGATTTCGTTCCAATTCACATTCCAAGTAATATTCGGCATGCTAATTACATTGCCGGTTGCCAAATTGCATTAACTCTTATAGTTTCCGAGATATGGACTATCGATTATTTACACCTTAGGCTCTGCTTCTAACTTGGGCACAAATTGTAAAATGGTCTTATCTATTGGCGATTTCGTTCCAATTCACATTCTAAGTAATATTCGGCATGCTAATTACATTGCCGGTTGCCAAATTGCATTATCTCTTATAGTTTCCGAGATATGGACTATCGATAATTTACACCTTAGGCTCTGCTTCTAACTTGGGCCGAAATTGTAAAATCGTCTTATCTATTGGCGATTTCGTTCCAATTCACATTCCAAGTAATATTCGGCATGCTAATTACATTGCCGGTTGCCAAATTGCATTATCTCTTATAGTTTCCGAGATATGGACTATCGATAATTTACACCTTAGGCTCTGCTTCTAACTTGGGCCCAAATTGTAAAATGGTCTTATCTATTGGCGATTTCGTTCCAATTCACATTCCAAGTAATATTCGGCATGCTAATTACATTGCCGGTTGCCAAATTGAATTATCTCTTATAGTTTCCGAGATATGGACTATCGATAATTTACACCTTAGGCTCTGCTTCTAACTTGGGCCCAAATTGTAAAATGGTCTTACCTATTGGCGATTTCGTTCCAATTCACATTCCAAGTAATATTCGGCATGCTAATTACATTGCCGGTTGCCAAATTGCATTATCTCTTATAGTTTCCGAGATACGGACTATCGATAATTTACACCTTAGGCTCTGCTTCTAATTTGGGCCCAAATTGTAAAATGGTCTTATCTATTGGCAATTTCGTTCCAATTCACATTCCAAGTAATATTCGGCATGCTAATTACATTGCCGGTTGCCAAATTGCATTATCTCTTATAGTTTCCGAGATATGGACTATCAATAATTTACACCTTAGGCTCTGCTTCTAACTTGGGTCCAAATTGTAAAATGGTCTTATCTATTGGCGATTTCGTTCCAATTCACATTCCAAGTAATATTCGGCATGCTAATTACATTGCCGGTTGCCAAATTGCATTATCTCTTATAGTTTCCGAGATATGGACTATCGATAATTTACACCTTAGGCTCTGCTTCTAACTTGGGCCCAAATTGTAAAATGGTCTTATCTATTGGCGATTTCGTTCCAATTCACATTCCAAGTAATATTCGGCATGCTAATTACATTGCCGGTTGCCAAATTGCATTATCTCTTATAGTTTCCGAGATATGGACTATCGATAATTTACACCTTAGGCTCTGCTTCTAACTTGGGCCCAAATTGTAAAATGGTCTTATCTATTGGCGATTTCCTTCCAATTCACATTCCAAGTAATATTCGGCATGCTAATTACATTGCCGGTTGCCAAATTGCATTATCTCTTATAGTTTCCGAGATACGGACTATCGATAATTTACACCTTAGGCTCTGCTTCTAATTTGGGCCCAAATTGTAAAATGGTCTTATCTATTGGCAATTTCGTTCCAATTCACATTCCAAGTAATATTCGGCATGCTAATTACATTGCCGGTTGCCAAATTGCATTATCTCTTATAGTTTCCGAGATATGGACTATCAATAATTTACACCTTAGGCTCTGCTTCTAACTTGGGTCCAAATTGTAAAATGGTCTTATCTATTGGCGATTTCGTTCCAATTCACATTCCAAGTAATATTCGGCATGCTAATTACATTGCCGGTTGCCAAATTGCATTATCTCTTATAGTTTCCGAGATATGGACTATCGATAATTTACACCTTAGGCTCTGCTTCTAACTTGGGCCCAAATTGTAAAATGGTCTTATCTATTGGCGATTTCGTTCCAATTCACATTCCAAGTAATATTCGGCATGCTAATTACATTGCCGGTTGCCAAATTGCATTATCTCTTATAGTTTCCGAGATATGGACTATCGATAATTTACACCTTAGGCTCTGCTTCTAACTTGGGCCCAAATTGTAAAATGGTCTTATCTATTGGCGATTTCCTTCCAATTCACATTCCAAGTAATATTCGGCATGCTAATTACATTGCCGGTTGCCAAATTGCATTATCTCTTATAGTTTCCGAGATATGGACTATCGATAATTTACACCTTAGGCTCTGCTTCTAACTTGGGAACAAATTGTAAAATGGTCTTATCTATTGGCGATTTCGTTCCAATTCACATTCCAAGTAATATTCGGCATGCTAATTACATTGCCGTTTGCCAAATTGCATTATCCCTTATAGTTTCCGAGATATGGACTATCGATAATTTACACCTTAGGCTCTGCTTCTAACTTGGGCCCAAATTGTAAAATGGCCTTATCTATTGGCGATTTCGTTCCAATTCACATTCCAAGTAATATTCGGCATGCTAATTACATTGCCGGTTGCCAAATTGCATTATCTCTTATAGTTTCCGAGATATGGACTATCGATAATTTACACCTTAGGCTCTGCTTCTAACTTGGGCCCAAATTGTAAAATCGTCTTATCTATTGGCGATTTCGTTCCAATTCACATTCCAAGTAATATTCGGCATGCTAATTACATTGCCGGTTGCCAAATTGCATTATTTCTTATAGTTTCGGAGATATGGACTATCGATAATTTACACCTTAGGCTCTGCTTCTAACTTGGGCCCAAATTGTAAAATCGTCTTATCTATTGGCGATTTCGTTCCAATTCACATTCCAAGTAATATTCGGCATGCTAATTACATTGCCGGTTGCCAAATTGCATTATCTCTTATAGTTTCCGAGATATGGACTATCGATAATTTACACCTTAGGCTCTGCTTCTAACTTGGGCCCAAATTGTAAAATGGTCTTATCTATTGGCGATTTCGTTCCAATTCACATTCCAAGTAATATTCGGCATGCTAATTACATTGCCGGTTGCCAAATTGAATTATCTCTTATAGTTTCCGAGATATGGACTATCGATAATTTACACCTTAGGCTCTGCTTCTAACTTGGGCCCAAATTGTAAAATGGTCTTACCTATTGGCGATTTCGTTCCAATTCACATTCCAAGTAATATTCGGCATGCTAATTACATTGCCGGTTGCGAAATTGCATTATCTCTTATAGTTTCCGAGATATGGACTATCGATAATTTACACCTTAGGCTCTGCTTCTAACTTGGGCCCAAATTGTAAAATGGTCTTATCTATTGGCGATTTCGTTCCAATTCACATTCCAAGTAATATTCGGCATGCTAATTACATTGCCGGTTGCGAAATTGCATTATCTCTTATAGTTTCCGAGATATGGACTATCGATAATTTACACCTTAGGCTCTGCTTCTAACTTGGGCCCAAATTGTAAAATGGTCTTATCTATTGGCGATTTCGTTCCAATTCACATTCCAAGTAATATTCGGCATGCTAATTACATTGCCGGTTGCCAAATTGCATTATCTCTTATAGTTTCCGAGATATGGACTATCGATAATTTACACCTTAGGCTCTGCTTCTAACTTGGGCCCAAATTGTAAAATGGTCTTATCTATTGGCGATTTCGTTCCAATTCACATTCCAAGTAATATTCGGCATGCTAATTACATTGCCGGTTGCCAAATTGCATTATCTCTTATAGTTTCCGAGATATGGACTATCGATAATTTACACCTTAGGCTCTGCTTCTAACTTGGGCCCAAATTGTAAAATGGTCTTATCTATTGGCGATTTCGTTCCAATTCACATTCCAAGTAATATTCGGCATGCTAATTACATTGCCGGTTGCCAAATTGCATTATCTCTTATAGTTTCCGAGATATAGACTATCGATAATTTACACCTTAGGCTCTGCTTCTAACTTGGGCCCAAATTGTAAAATGGTCTTATCTATTGGCGATTTCGTTCCAATTCACACTCCAAGTAATATTCGGCATGCTAATTACATTGCCGGTTGCGAAATTGCATTATCTCTTATAGTTTCCGAGATATGGACTATCGATAATTTACACCTTAGGCTCTGCTTCTAACTTGGGCCCAAATTGTAAAATGGTCTTATCTATTGGCGATTTCGTTCCAATTCACATTCCAAGTAATATTCGGCATGCTAATTACATTGCCGGTTGCCAAATTGCATTATCTCTTATAGTTTCCGAGATATGGACTATCGATAATTTACACCTTAGGCTCTGCTTCTAACTTGGGCCCAAATTGTAAAATCGTCTTATCTATTGGCGATTTCGTTCCAATACACATTCCAAGTAATATTCGGCATGCTAATTACATTGCCGGTTGCCAAATTGCATTATCTCTTATAGTTTCCGAGATATGGACTATCGATAATTTACACCTTAGGCTCTGCTTCTAACTTGGGCCCAAATTGTAAAATGGTCTTATCTATTGGCGATTTCGTTCCAATTCACATTCCAAGTAATATTCGGCATGCTAATTACATTGCCGGTTGCCAAATTGAATTATCTCTTATAGTTTCCGAGATATGGACTATCGATAATTTACACCTTGGGCTCTGCTTCTAACTTGGGCCCAAATTGTAAAATGGTCTTACCTATTGGCGATTTCGTTCCAATTCACATTCCAAGTAATATTCGGCATGCTAATTACATTGCCGGTTGCCAAATTGCATTATCTCTTATAGTTTCCGAGATATGGACTATCGATAATTTACACCTTAGGCTCTGCTTCTAACTTGGGCCCAAATTGTAAAATGGTCTTATCTATTGGCAATTTCGTTCCAATTCACATTCCAAGTAATATTCGGCATGCTAATTACATTGCCGGTTGCCAAATTGCATTATCTCTTATAGTTTCCGAGATATGGACTATCGATAATTTACACCTTAGGCTCTGCTTCTAACTTAGGCCCAAATTGTAAAATGGTCTTATCTATTGGCAATTTCGTTCCAATTCACATTCCAAGTAATATTCGGCATGCTAATTACATTGCCGGTTGCCAAATTGCATTATCTCTTATAGTTTCCGAGATATGAACTATCGATAATTTACACCTTAGGCTCTGCTTCTAACTTGGGCCCAAATTGTAAAATGGTCTTATCTATTGGCGATTTCGTTCCAATTCACATTCCAAATAATATTCGGCATGCTAATTACATTGCCGGTTGCCAAATTGCATTAACTCTTATAGTTTCCGAGATATGGACTATCGATAATTTACACCTTAGGCTCTGCTTCTAACTTGGGCCCAAATTGTAAAATGGTCTTATCTATTGGCGATTTCGTTCCAATTCACATTCCAAGTAATATTCGGCATGCTAATTACATTGCCGGTTGCCAAATTGCATTATCTCTTATAGTTTCCGAGATATGGACTATCGATAATTTACACCATAGGCTCTGCTTCTAACTTGGGCCCAAATTGTAAAATGGCCTTATCTGTTGGCGATTTCGTTCCAATTCACATTCCAAGTAATATTCGGCATGCTAATTACATTGCCGCTTGCCAAATTGCATTATCTCTTATAGTTTCCGAGTTATGGACTATCGATAATTTACACCTTAGGCTCTGCTTCTAACTTGGGCCCAAATTGTAAAATGGTCTTATCTATTGGCGATTTCGTTCCAATTCACATTCCAAGTAATATTCGGCATGCTAATTACATTGCCGGTTGCCAAATTGAATTATCTCTTATAGTTTCCGAGATATGGACTATCGATAATTTACACCTTAGGCTCTGCTTCTAACTTGGGCCCAAATTGTAAAATGGTCTTACCTATTGGCGATTTCGTTCCAATTCACATTCCAAGTAATATTCGGCATGCTAATTACATTGCCGGTTGCCAAATTGTATTATCTCTTATAGTTTCCGAGATATGGACTATCGATAATTTACACCTTAGGCTCTGCTTCTAACTTGGGCCCAAATTGTAAAATGGTCTTATCTATTGGCGATTTCGTTCCAATTCACATTCCAAGTAATATTCGGCATGCTAATTACATTGCCGGTTGCCAAATTGCATTATCTCTTATAGTTTCCGAGATATGGACTATCGATAATTTACACCTTAGGCTCTGCTTCTAACTTGGGCCCAAATTGTAAAATGGTCTTATCTATTGGCGATTTCGTTCCAATTCACATTCCAAGTAATATTCGGCATGCTAATTACATTGCCGGTTGCCAAATTGAATTATCTCTTATAGTTTCCGAGATATGGACTATCGATAATTTACACCTTAGGCTCTGCTTCTAACTTGGGCCCAAATTGTAAAATGGTCTTACCTATTGGCGATTTCGTTCCAATTCACATTCCAAGTAATATTCGGCATGCTAATTACATTGCCGGTTGCCAAATTGCATTATCTCTTATAGTTTCCGAGATATGGACTATCGATAATTCACACCTTAGGCTCTGCTTCTAACTTGGGCCCAAATTGTAAAATGGTCTTATCTATTGGCGATTTCGTTCCAATTCACATTCCAAGTAATATTCGGCATGCTAATTACATTGCCGGTTGCCAAATTGCATTATCTCTTATAGTTTCCGAGATATGGACTATCGATAATTTACACCTTAGGCTCTGCTTCTAACTTGGGCCCAAATTGTAAAATGGACTTATCTATTGGCGATTTCGTCCCAATTCACATTCCAAGTGATATTCGGCATGCTAATTACATTGCCGGTTGCGAAATTGCATTATCTCTTATAGTTTCCGAGATATGGACTATCAATAATTTACACCTTAGGCTCTGCTTCTAACTTGGGTCCAAATTGTAAAATGGTCTTATCTATTGGCGATTTCGTTCCAATTCACATTCCAAGAAATATTCGGCATGCTAATTACATTGCCGGTTGCCAAATTGCATTATCTCTTATAGTTTCCGAGATATGGACTATCGATAATTTACACCTTAGGCTCTGCTTCTAACTTGGGCCCAAATTGTAAAATGGTCTTATCTATTGGCGATTTCGTTCCAATTCACATTCCAAGTAATATTCGGCATGCTAATTACATTGCCGGTTGCCAAATTGCATTATCTCTTATAGTTTCCGAGATATGGACTATCGATAATTTACACCTTATGCTCTGCTTCTAACTTGGGCCCAAATTGTAAAATGGTCTTATCTATTGGCGATTTCGTTCCAATTCACATTCCAAGTAATATTCGGCATGCTAATTACATTGCCGGTTGCCAAATTGCATTATCTCTTATAGTTTCCGAGATATGGACTATCGATAATTTACACCTTAGGCTCTGCTTCTAACTTGGGCCCAAATTGTAAAATGGTCTTATCTATTGGCGATTTCGTTCCAATTCACATTCCAAGTAATATTCGGCATGCTAATTACATTGCCGGTTGCCAAATTGCATTATCTCTTATAGTTTCCGAGATATGGACTATCGATAATTTAAACCTTAGGCTCTGCTTCTAACTTGGGAACAAATTGTAAAATGGTCTTATCTATTGGCGATTTCGTTCCAATTCACATTCCAAGTAATATTCGGCATGCTAATTACATTGCCGGTTGCCAAATTGCATTATCCCTTATAGTTTCCGAGATATGGACTATCGATAATTTACACCTTAGGCTCTGCTTCTAACTTGGGCCCAAATTGTAAAATGGTCTTATCTATTGGCGATTTCGTTCCAATTCACATTCCAAGTAATATTCGGCATGCTAATTACATTGCCGGTTGCCAAATTGCATTATCTCTTATAGTTTCCGAGATATGGACTATCGATAATTTACACCTTAGGCTCTGCTTCTAACTTGGGCCCAAATTGTAAAATGGTCTTATCTATTGGCGATTTCGTTCCAATTCACATTCCAAGTAATATTCGGCATGCTAATTACATTGCCGGTTGCCAAATTGCATTATCTCTTATAGTTTCCGAGATATTAACTATCGTTAATTTACACCTTAGGCTCTGCTTCTAACTTGGGCCCAAATTGTAAAATGGCCTTATCTATTGGCGATTTCGTTCCAATTCACATTCCAAGTAATATTCGGCATGCTAATTACATTGCCGGTTGCCAAATTGCATTATCTCTTATAGTTTCCGAGATATGGACTATCGATAATTTACACCTTAGGCTCTGCTTCTAACTTGGGCCCAAATTGTAAAATGGTCTTATCTATTGGCGATTTCGTTCCAATTCACATTCCAAGTAATATTCGGCATGCTAATTACATTGCCGGTTGCCAAATTGCATTATTTCTTATAGTTTCGGAGATATGGACTATCGATAATTTACACATTAGGCTCTGCTTCTAACTTGGGCCCAAATTGTAAAATCGTCTTATCTATTGGCGATTTCGTTCCAATTCACATTCCAAGTAATATTCGGCATGCTAATTACATTGCCGGTTGCCAAATTGCATTATCTCTTATAGTTTCCGAGATATGGACTATCGATAATTTACACCTTAGGCTCTGCTTCTAACTTGGGCCCAAATTGTAAAATGGTCTTATCTATTGGCGATTTCGTTCCAATTCACATTCCAAGTAATATTCGGCATGCTAATTACATTGCCGGTTGCCAAATTGAATTATCTCTTATAGTTTCCGAGATATGGACTATCGATAATTTACACCTTAGGCTCTGCTTCTAACTTGGGCCCAAATTGTAAAATGGTCTTACCTATTGGCGATTTCGTTCCAATTCACATTCCAAGTAATATTCGGCATGCTAATTACATTGCCGGTTGCCAAATTGCATTATCTCTTATAGTTTCCGAGATATGGACTATCGATAATTTACACCTTAGGCTCTGCTTCTAACTTGGGCCCAAATTGTAAAATGGTCTTATCTATTGGCGATTTCGTTCCAATTCACATTCCAAGTAATATTCGGCATCCTAATTACATTGCCGGTTGCCAAATTGCATTATCTCTTATAGTTTCCGAGATATGGACTATCAATAATTTACACCTTAGGCTCAGCTTCTAACTTGGGCCCAAATTGTAAAATGGTCTTATCTATTGGCGATTTCGTTCCAATTCACACTCCAAGTAATATTCGGCATGCTAATTACATTGCCGGTTGCGAAATTGCATTATCTCTTATAGTTTCCGAGATATGGACTATCGATAATTTACACCTTAGGCTCTGCTTCTAACTTGGGCCCAAATTGTAAAATGGTCTTATCTATTGGCGATTTCGTTCCAATTCACAATCCAAGTAATATTCGGCATGCTAATTACATTGCCGGTTGCCAAATTGAATTATCTCTTATAGTTTCCGAGATATGGACTATCGATAATTTACACCTTAGGCTCTGCTTCTTACTTGGGCCCAAATTGTAAAATGGTCTTACCTATTGGCGATTTCGTTCCAATTCACATTCCAAGTAATATTCGGCATGCTAATTACATTGCCGGTTGCCAAATTGCATTATCTCTTATAGTTTCCGAGATATGGACTATCGATAATTTACACCTTAGGCTCTGCTTCTAACTTGGGCCCAAATTGTAAAATGGTCTTATCTATTGGCGATTTCGTTCCAATTCACATTCCAAGTAATATTCGGCATGCTAATTACATTGCCGGTTGCCAAATTGCATTATCTCTTATAGTTTCCGAGATATGGACTATCGATAATTTACACCTTAGGCTCTGCTTCTAACTTGGGCCCAAATTGTAAAATGGTCTTATCTATTGGCGATTTCGTCCCAATTCACATTCCAAGTGATATTCGGCATGCTAATTACATTGCCGGTTGCGAAATTGCATTATCTCTTATAGTTTCCGAGATATGGACTATCGATAATTTACACCTTAGGCTCTGCTTCTAACTTGGGCCCAAATTGTAAAATGGTCTTATCTATTGGCGATTTCGTTCCAATTCACATTCCAAGTAATATTCGGCATGCTAATTACATTGCCGGTTGCCAAATTGCATTATCTCTTATAGTTTCCGAGATATGGACTATCGATAATTTACACCTTAGGCTTTGCTTCTAACTTGGGCCCAAATTGTAAAATGGTCTTATCTATTGGCGATTTAGTTGCAATTCACATTCCAAGTAATATTCGGCATGCTAATTACATTGCCGGTTGCCAAATTGCATTATCTCTTATAGTTTCCGAGATATGGACTATCGATAATTTACACCTTAGGCTCTGCTTCTAACTTGGGCCCAAATTGTAAAATGGTCTTATCTATTGGCGATTTCGTTCCAATTCACATTCCAAGTAATATTCGGCATGCTAATTACATTGCCGGTTGCCAAATTGCATTATCTCTTATAGTTTCCGAGATATGGACTATCGATAATTTACACCTTAGGCTCTGCTTCTAACTTGGGCCCAAATTGTAAAATGGTCTTATCAATTGGCGATTTCGTTCCAATTCACATTCCAAGTAATATTCGGCATGCTAATTACATTGCCGGTTGCCAAATTGCATTATCTCTTATAGTTTCCGAGATATGGACTATCGATAATTTACACCTTAGGCTCTGCACTAACTTGGGCCCAAATTGTAAAATGGTCTTATCTATTGGCGATTTCGTCCCAATTCACATTCCAAGTGATATTCGGCATGCTAATTACATTGCCGGTTGCGAAATTGCATTATCTCTTATAGTTTCCGAGATATGGACTATCAATAATTTACACCTTAGGCCCTGCTTCTAACTTGGGCCCAAATTGTAAAATGGTCTTATCTATTGGCGATTTCGTTCCAATTCACATTCCAAGTAATATTCGGCATGCTAATTACATTGCCGGTTGCCAAATTGCATTATCTCTTATAGTTTCCGAGATATGGACTATCGATAATTTACACCTTAGGCTCTGCTTCTAGCTTGGGCCCAAATTGTAAAATGGTCTTATCTATTGGCGATTTCGTTCCAATTCACATTCCAAGTAATATTCGGCATGCTAATTACATTGCCGGTTGCCAAATTGCATTATCTCTTATAGTTTCCGAGATATGGACTATCGATAATTTACACCTTAGGCTCTGCTTCTAACTTGGGCCCAAATTGTAAAATGGTCTTATCTATTGGCGATTTCGTTCCAATTCACATTCCAAGTAATATTCGGCATGCTAATTACATTGCCGGTTGCCAAATTGCATTATCTCTTATAGTTTCCGAGATATGGACTATCGATAATTTACACCTTAGGCTCTGCTTCTAACTTGGGCCCAAATTGTAAAATGGACTTATCTATTGGCGATTTCGTCCCAATTCACATTCCAAGTGATATTCGGCATGCTAATTACATTGCCGGTTGCGAAATTGCATTATCTCTTATAGTTTCCGAGATATGGACTATCAATAATTTACACCTTAGGCTCTGCTTCTAACTTGGGTCCAAATTGTAAAATGGTCTTATCTATTGGCGATTTCGTTCCAATTCACATTCCAAGAAATATTCGGCATGCTAATTACATTGCCGGTTGCCAAATTGCATTATCTCTTATAGTTTCCGAGATATGGACTATCGATAATTTACACCTTAGGCTCTGCTTCTAACTTGGGCCCAAATTGTAAAATGGTCTTATCTATTGGCGATTTCGTTCCAATTCACATTCCAAGTAATATTCGGCATGCTAATTACATTGCCGGTTGTCAAGTTGCATTATCTCTTATAGTTTCCGAGATATGGACTATCGATAATTTACACCTTAGGCTCTGCTTCTAACTTGGGTCCAAATTGTAAAATGGTCTTATCTATTGGCGATTTCGTTCCAATTCACATTCCAAGTAATATTCGTCTTGCTAATTACATTGCCGGTTGCCAAATTGCATTATCTCTTATAGTTTCCGAGATATGGACTATCGATAATTTACACCTTAGGCTCTGCTTCTAACTTGGGCCCAAATTGTAAAATGGTCTTATCTATTGGCGATTTCGTTCCAATTCACATTCCAAGTAATATTCGGCATGCTAATTACATTGCCGGTTGCCAAATTGCATTATCTCTTATAGTTTCCGAGATATGGACTATCGATAATTTACACCTTAGGCTCTGCTTTTAACTTGGGAACAAATTGTAAAATGGTCTTATCTATTGGCGATTTCGTTCCAATTCACATTCCAAGTAATATTCGGCATGCTAATTACATTGCCGGTTGCCAAATTGCATTATCCCTTATAGTTTCCGAGATATGGACTATCGATAATTTACACCATAGGCTCTGCTTCTAACTTGGGCCCAAATTGTAAAATGGTCTTATCTATTGGCGATTTCGTTCCAATTCACATTCCAAGTAATATTCGGCATGCTAATTACATTGCCGGTTGCCAAATTGCATTATCTCTTATAGTTTCCGAGATATGGACTATCGATAATTTACACCTTAGGCTCTGCTTCTAACTTGGGCCCAAATTGTAAAATGGTCTTATCTATTGGCGATTTCGTTCCAATTCACATTCCAAGTAATATTCGGCATGCTAATTACATTGCCGGTTGCCAAATTGCATTATCTCTTATAGTTTCCGAGATATTAACTATCGTTAATTTACACCTTAGGCTCTGCTTCTAACTTGGGCCCAAATTGTAAAATGGCCTTATCTATTGGCGATTTCGTTCCAATTCACATTCCAAGTAATATTCGGCGTGCTAATTACATTGCCGGTTGCCAAATTGCATTATCTCTTATAGCTTCCGAGATATGGACTATCGATAATTTACACCTTAGGCTCTGCTTCTAACTTGGGCCCAAATTGTAAAATGGTCTTATCTATTGGCGATTTCGTTCCAATTCACATTCCAAGTAATATTCGGCATGCTAATTACATTGCCGGTTGCCAAATTGCATTATTTCTTATAGTTTCGGAGATATGGACTATCGATAATTTACACCTTAGGCTCTGCTTCTAACTTGGGCCCAAATTGTAAAATCGTCTTATCTATTGGCGATTTCGTTCCAATTCACATTCCAAGTAATATTCGGCATGCTAATTACATTGCCGGTTGCCAAATTGCATTATCTCTTATAGTTTCCGAGATATGGACTATCGATAATTTACACCTTAGGCTCTGCTTCTAACTTGGGCCCAAATTGTAAAATGGTCTTATCTATTGGCGATTTCGTTCCAATTCACATTCCAAGTAATATTCGTCATGCTAATTACATTGCCGGTTGCCAAATTGAATTATCTCTTATAGTTTCCGAGATATGGACTATCGATAATTTACACCTTAGGCTCTGCTTCTAACTTGGGCACAAATTGTAAAATGGTCTTACCTATTGGCGATATCGTTCCAATTCACATTCCAAGTAATATTCGGCATGCTAATTACATTGCCGGTTGCCAAATTGCATTATCTCTTATAGTTTCCGAGATATGGACTATCGATAATTTACACCTTAGGCTCTGCTTCTAACTTGGGCCCAAATTGTAAAATGGTCTTATCTATTGGCGATTTCGTTCCAATTCACATTCCAAGTAATATTCGGCATGCTAATTACATTGCCGGTTGCCAAATTGCATTATCTCTTATAGTTTCCGAGATATGGACTATCAATAATTTACACCTTAGGCTCAGCTTCTAACTTGGGCCCAAATTGTAAAATGGTCTTATCTATTGGCGATTTCGTTCCAATTCACACTCCAAGTAATATTCGGCATGCTAATTACATTGCCGGTTGCGAAATTGCATTATCTCTTATAGTTTCCGAGATATGGACTATCGATAATTTACACCTTAGGCTCTGCTTCTAACTTGGGCCCAAATTGTAAAACGGTCTTATCTATTGGCGATTTCGTTCCAATTCACATTCCAAGTAATATTCGGCATGCTAATTACATTGCCGGTTGCCAAATTGAATTATCTCTTATAGTTTCCGAGATATGGACTATCGATAATTTACACCTTAGGCTCTGCTTCTTACTTGGGCCCAAATTGTAAAATGGTCTTACCTATTGGCGATTTCGTTCCAATTCACATTCCAAGTAATATTCGGCATGCTAATTACATTGCCGGTTGCCAAATTGCATTATCTCTTATAGTTTCCGAGATATGGACTATCGATAATTTACACCTTAGGCTCTGCTTCTAACTTGGGCCCAAATTGTAAAATGGTCTTATCTATTGGCGATTTCGTTCCAATTCACATTCCAAGTAATATTCGGCATGCTAATTACATTGCCGGTTGCCAAATTGCATTATCTCTTATAGTTTCCGAGATATGGACTATCGATAATTTACACCTTAGGCTCTGCTTCTAACTTGGGCCCAAATTGTAAAATGGTCTTATCTATTGGCGATTTCGTCCCAATTCACATTCCAAGTGATATTCGGCATGCTAATTATATTGCCGGTTGCGAAATTGCATTATCTCTTATAGTTTCCGAGATATGGACTATCGATAATTTACACCTTAGGCTCTGCTTCTAACTTGGGCCCAAATTGTAAAATGGTCTTATCTATTGGCGATTTCGTTCCAATTCACATTCCAAGTAATATTCGGCATGCTAATTACATTGCCGGTTGCCAAATTGCATTATCTCTTATAGTTTCCGAGATATGGACTATCGATAATTTACACCTTAGGCTCTGCTTCTAACTTGGGCCCAAATTGTAAAATGGTCTTATCTATTGGCGATTTAGTTGCAATTCACATTCCAAGTAATATTCGGCATGCTAATTACATTGCCGGTTGCCAAATTGCATTATCTCTTATAGTTTCCGAGATATGGACTATCGATAATTTACACCTTAGGCTCTGCTTCTAACTTGGGCCCAAATTGTAAAATGGTCTTATCTATTGGCGATTTCGTTCCAATTCACATTCCAAGTAATATTCGGCATGCTAATTACATTGCCGGTTGCCAAATTGCATTATCTCTTATAGTTTCCGAGATATGGACTATCGATAATTTACACCTTAGGCTCTGCTTCTAACTTGGGCCCAAATTGTAAAATGGTCCTATCAATTGGCGATTTCGTTCCAATTCACATTCCAAGTAATATTCGGCATGCTAATTACATTGCCGGTTGCCAAATTGCATTATCTCTTATAGTTTCCGAGATATGGACTATCGATAATTTACACCTTAGGCTCTGCTTCTAACTTGAGCCCAAATTGTAAAATGATCTTATCTATTGGCGATTTCGTTCCAATTCACATTCCAAGTAATATTCGGCATGCTAATTACATTGCCGGTTGCCAAATTGCATTATCTCTTATAGTTTCCGAGATATGGACTATCGATAATTTACACCTTAGGCTCTGCTTCTAACTTGGGCCCAAATTGTAAAATGGTCTTATCTATTGGCGATTTCGTTCCAATTCACACTCCAAGTAATATTCGGCATGCTAATTACATTGCCGGTTGCGAAATTGCATTATCTCTTATAGTTTCCGAGATATGGACTATCGATAATTTACACCTTAGGCTCTGCTTCTAACTTGGGCCCAAATTGTAAAATGGTCTTATCTATTGGCGATTTCGTTCCAAATCACATTCCAAGTAATATTCGGCATGCTAATTACATTGCCGGTTGCCAAATTGCATTATCTCTTATAGTTTCCGAGATATGGACTATCGATAATTTACACCTTAGACTCTGCTTCTAACTTGGGCCCAAATTGTAAAATGGTCTTATCTATTGGCGATTTCGTTCCAATTCACATTCCAAGTAATATTCGGCATGCTAATTACATTGCCGGTTGCCAAATTGCATTATCTCTTATAGTTTCCGAGATATGGACTATCGATAATTTACACCTTAGGCTCTGCACTAACTTGGGCCCAAATTGTAAAATGGTCTTATCTATTGGCGATTTCGTCCCAATTCACATTCCAAGTGATATTCGGCATGCTAATTACATTGCCGTTTGCGAAATTGCATTATCTCTTATAGTTTCCGAGATATGGACTATCAATAATTTACACCTTAGGCCCTGCTTCTAACTTGGGCCCAAATTGTAAAATGGTCTTATCTATTGGCGATTTCGTTCCAATTCACATTCCAAGTAATATTCGGCATGCTAATTACATTGCCGGTTGCCAAATTGCATTATCTCTTATAGTTTCCGAGATATGGACTATCGATAATTTACACCTTAGGCTCTGCTTCTAGCTTGGGCCCAAATTGTAAAATGGTCTTATCTATTGGCGATTTCGTTCCAATTCACATTCCAAGTAATATTCGGCATGCTAATTACATTGCCGGTTGCCAAATTGCATTATCTCTTATAGTTTCCGAGATATGGACTATCGATAATTTACACCTTAGGCTCTGCTTCTAACTTGGGCCCAAATTGTAAAATGGTCTTATCTATTGGCGATTTCGTTCCAATTCACATTCCAAGTAATATTCGGCATGCTAATTACATTGCCGGTTGCCAAATTGCATTATCTCTTATAGTTTCCGAGATATGGACTATCGATAATTTACACCTTAGGCTCTGCTTCTAACTTGGGCCCAAATTGTAAAATGGTCTTATCTATTGGCGATTTCGTCCCAATTCACATTCCAAGTGATATTCGGCATGCTAATTACATTGCCGGTTGCGAAATTGCATTATCTCTTATAGTTTCCGAGATATGGACTATCGATAATTTACACCTTAGGCTCTGCTTCTAACTTGGGCCCAAATTGTAAAATGGTCTTATCTATTGGCGATTTCGTTCCAATTCACATTCCAAGTAATATTCGGCATGCTAATTACATTGCCGGTTGCCAAATTGCATTATCTCTTATAGTTTCCGAGATATGGACTATCGATAATTTACACCTTAGGCTCTGCTTCTAACTTGGGCCCAAATTGTAAAATGGTCTTATCTATTGGCGATTTAGTTGCAATTCACATTCCAAGTAATATTCGGCATGCTAATTACATTGCCGGTTGCCAAATTGCATTATCTCTTATAGTTTCCGAGATATGGACTATCGATAATTTACACCTTAGGCTCTGCTTCTAACTTGGGCCCAAATTGTAAAATGGTCTTATCTATTGGCGATTTCGTTCCAATTCACATTCCAAGTAATATTTGGCATGCTAATTACATTGCCGGTTGCCAAATTGCATTATCTCTTATAGTTTCCGAGATATGGACTATCGATAATTTACACCTTAGGCTCTGCTTCTAACTTGGGCCCAAATTGTAAAATGGTCTTATCTATTGGCGATTTCGTTCCAATTCACATTCCAAGTAATATTCGGCATGCTAATTACATTGCCGGTTGCCAAATTGCATTATCTCTTATAGTTTCCGAGATATGGACTATCGATAATTTACACCTTAGGCTCTGCTTCTAACTTGGGCCCAAATTGTAAAATGGTCTTATCTATTGGCGATTTCGTTCCAATTCACACACCAAGTAATATTCGGCATGCTAATTACATTGCCGGTTGCGAAATTACATTATCTCTTATAGTTTCCGAGATATGGACTATCGATAATTTACACCTTAGGCTCTGCTTCTAACTTGGGCCCAAATTGTAAAATGGTCTTATCTATTGGCGATTTCGTTCCAATTCACATTCCAAGTAATATTCGGCACGCTAATTACATTGCCGGTTGCCAAATTGCATTATCTCTTATAGTTTCCGAGATATAGACTATCGATAATTTACACCTTAGGCTCTGCTTCTAACTTGGGCCCAAATTGTAAAATGGTCTTATCTATTGGCGATTTCGTTCCAATTCACATTCCAAGTAATATTCGGCATGCTAATTACATTGCCGGTTGCCAAATTGCATTATCTCTTATAGTTTCCGAGATATGGACTATCGATAATTTACACCTTAGGCTCTGCTTCTAACTTGGGCCCAAATTGTAAAATGGTCTTATCTATTGGCGATTTCGTTCCAATTCACATTCCAAGTAATATTCGGCATGCTAATTACATTGCCGGTTGCCAAATTGCATTATCTCTTATAGTTTCCGAGATATGGACTATCGATAATTTACACCTTAGGCTCTGCTTCTAACTTGGGCCCAAATTGTAAAATGGTCTTATCTATTGGCGATTTCGTTCCAATTCACATTCCAAGTAATATTCGGCATGCTAATTACGTTGCCGGTTGCCAAATTGCATTATCTCTTATAGTTTCCGAGATATGGACTATCAATAATTTACACCTTAGGCTCTGTTTCTAACTTGGGCCCAAATTGTAAAATGGTCTTATCTATTGGCGATTTCGTTCCAATTCACATTCCAAGTAATATTCGGCATGCTTATTACATTGCCGGTTGCCAAATTGCATTATCTCTTATAGTTTCCGAGATATGGACTATCGATAATTTACACCTTAGGCTCTGCTTCTAACTTGGGCCCAAATTGTAAAATGGCCTTATCTATTGGCGATTTCGTCCCAATTCACATTCCAAGTAATATTCGGCATGCTAATTACATTGCCGGTTGCGAAATTGCATTATCTCTTATAGTTTCAGAGATATGGACTATCGATAATTTACACCTTAGGCTCTGCTTCTAACTTGGGCCCAAATTGTAAAATGGTCTTATCTATTGGCAATTTCGTTCCAATTCACATTCCAAGTAATATTCGGCATGCTAATTACATTGCCGGTTGCCAAATTGCATTATCTCTTATAGTTTCCGAGATATGGACTATCGATAATTTACACCTTAGGCTCTGCTTCTAACTTGGGCCCAAATTGTAAAATGGTCTTATCTATTGGCGATTTCGTTCCATTTCACATTCCAAGTAATATTCGGCATGCTAATTACATTGCCGGTTGCCAAATTGCATTATCTCTTATAGTTACCGAGATATGGACTATCGATAATTTACACCTTAGGCTCTGCTTCTAACTTGGGCCCAAATTGTAAAATGGTCTTATCTATTGGCGATTTCGTTCCAATTCACATTCCAAGTAATATTCGGCATGCTAATTTCATTGCCGGTTGCCAAATTGAATTATCTCTTATAGTTTCCGAGATATGGACTATCGATAATTTACACCTTAGGCTCTGCTTCTAACTTGGGCCCAAATTGTAAAATGGTCTTACCTATTGGCGATTTCGTTCCAATTCACATTCCAAGTAATATTCGGCATGCTAATTTCATTGCCGGTTGCCAAATTGAATTATCTCTTATAGTTTCCGAGATATGGACTATCGATAATTTACACCTTAGGCTCTGCTTCTAACTTGGGCCCAAATTGTAAAATGGTCTTATCTATTGGCGATTTCGTTCCAATTCACATTCCAAGTAATATTCGGCATGCTAATTACATTGCCGGTTGCCAAATTGCATTATCTCTTATAGTTTCCGAGATATGGACTATCGATAATTTACACCTTAGGCTCTACTTCTAACTTGGGCCCAAATTGTAAAATGGTCTTATCTATTGGCGATTTCGTCCCAATTCACATTCCAAGTGATATTCGGCATGCTAATTACATTGCCGGTTGCGAAATTGCGTTATCTCTTATAGTTTACGAGATATGGACTACACCTTAGGCTCTGCTTCTAACTTGGGCCCAAATTGTAAAATGGTCTTATCTATTGGCGATTTCGTTCCAATTCACATTCCAAGTAATATTCGGCATGCTAATTACATTGCCGGTTGCCAAATTGCATTATCTCTTATAGTTTCCGAGATATGGACTATCGATAATTTACATCTTAGGCTCTGCTTCTAACTTGGGCCCAAATTGTAAAATGGTCTTATCTATTGGCGATTTAGTTGCAATTCACATTCCAAGTAATATTCGGCATGCTAATTACATTGCCGGTTGCCAAATTGCATTATCTCTTATAGTTTCCGAGATATGGACTATCGATAATTTACACCTTAGGCTCTGCTTCTAACTTGGGCCCAAATTGTAAAATGGTCTTATCTATTGGCGATTTCGTTCCAATTCACATTCCAAGTAATATTCAGCATGCTAATTACATTGCCGATTGCCAAATTGCATTATCTCTTATAGTTTCCGAGATATGGACTATCGATAATTTACACCTTAGGCTCTGCTTCTAACTTGGGCCCAAATTGTAAAATGGTCTTATCTATTGGCGATTTCGTTCCAATTCACATTCCAAGTAATATTCGGCATGCTAATTACATTGCCGGTTGCCAAATTGAATTATCTCTTATAGTTTCCGAGATATGGACTATCGATAATTTACACCTTAGGCTCTGCTTCTAACTTGGGCCCAAATTGTAAAATGGTCTTACCTATTGGCGATTTCGTTCCAATTCACATTCCAAGTAATATTCGGCATGCTAATTACATTGCCGGTTGCCAAATTGCATTATCTCTTATAGTTTCCGAGATATGGACTATCGATAATTTACACCTTAGGCTCTGCTTCTAACTTGGGCCCAAATTGTAAAATGGTCTTATCTATTGGCGATTTCGTTCCAATTCACATTCCAAGTAATATTCGGCATGCTAATTACATTGCCGGTTGCCAAATTGCATTATCTCTTATAGCTTCTGAGATATGGACTATCGATAATTTACACCTTAGGCTCTGCTTCTAACTTGGGCCTAAATTGTAAAATGGTCTTATCTATTGGCTATTTCGTTCCAATTCACATTCCAAGTAATATTCGGCATGCTAATTACATTGCCGGTTGCCAAATTGCATTATCTCTTATAGTTTCCGAGATATGGACTATCGATAATTTACACCTTAGGCTCTGCTTCTAACTTGGGCCCAAATTGTAAAATGGTCTTATCTATTGGCGATTTCGTTCCAATTCACATTCCAAGTATTATTCGGCATGCTAATAACATTGCCGGTTGCCAAATTGCATTATCTCTTATAGTTTCCGAGATATGGACTATCGATAATTTACACCTAAGGCTCTGCTTCTAACTTGGGCCCAAATTGTAAAATGGTCTTATCTATTGGCGATTTCGTTCCAATTCACATTCCAAGTAATATTCGGCATGCTAATTACATTGCCGGTTGCCAAATTGCATTATCTCTTATAGTTTCCGAGATATGGACTATCGATAATTTACACCTTAGGCTCTGCTTCTAACTTGGGCCCAAATTGTAAAATGGTCTTATCTATTGGCGATTTAGTTGCAATTCACATTCCAAGTAATATTCGGCATGCTAATTACATTGCCGGTTGCCAAATTGCATTATCTCTTATAGTTTCCGAGATATGGACTATCGATAATTTACACCTTAGGCTCTGCTTCTAACTTGGGCCCAAATTGTAAAATGGTCTTATCTATTGGCGATTTCGTTCCAATTCACATTCCAAGTAATATTCGGCGTGCTAATTACATTGCCGGTTGCCAAATTGCATTATCTCTTATAGTTTCCGAGATATGGACTATCGATAATTTACACCTTAGGCTCTGCTTCTAACTTGGGCCCAAATTGTAAAATGGCCTTATCTATTGGCGATTTCGTTCCAATTCACATTCCAAGTAATATTCGGCATGCTAATAAATTGCCGGTTGCCAAATTGCATTATCTCTTATAGTTTCCGAGATATGGACTATCGATAATTTACACCTTAGGCTCTGCTTCTAACTTGGGCCCAAATTGTAAAATGGTCTTATCTATTGGCGATTTCGTTCCAATTCACACTCCAAGTAATATTCGGCATGCTAATTACATTGCCGGTTGCGAAATTGCATTATCTCTTATAGTTTCCGAGATATGGACTATCGATAATTTACACCTTAGGCTCTGTTTCTAACTTGGGCCCAAATTGTAAAATGGTCTTATCTATTGGCGATTTCGTTCCAATTCACATTCCAAGTAATATTCGGCATGCTAATTACATTGCCGGTTGCCAAATTGCATTATCTCTTATAGTTTCCGAGATATGGACTATCGATAATTTACACCTTAGGCTCTGCTTCTAACTTGGGCCCAAATTGTAAAATGGTCTTACCTATTGGCGATTCCGTTCCAATTCACATTCCAAGTAATATTCGGCATGCTAATTACATTGCCGGTTGCCAAATTGCATTATCTCTTATAGTTTCCGAGATATGGACTATCGATAATTTACACCTTAGGCTCTGCTTCTAACTTGGGCCCAAATTGTAAAATGGTCTTATCTATTGGCGATTTCGTTCCAATTCACATTCCAAGTAATATTTGGCATGCTAATTACATTGCCGGTTGCCAAATTGCATTATCTCTTATAATTTCCGAGATATGGACTATCGATAATTTACACCTTAGGCTCTGCTTCTAACTTGGGCCCAAATTGTAAAATGGTCTTATCTATTGGCGATTTCGTCCCAATTCACATTCCAAGTGATATTCGGCATGCTAATTACATTGCCGGTTGCGAAATTGCATTATCTCTTATAGTTTCCGAGATATGGACTATCGATAATTTACACCTTAGGCTCTGCTTCTAACTTGCTCCCAAATTGTAAAATGGTCTTATCTATTGGCGATTTCGTTCCAATTCACATTCCAAGTAATATTCGGCATGCTAATTACATTGCCGGTTGCCAAATTGCATTATCTCTTATAGTTTCCGAGATATGGACTATCGATAATTTACACCTTAGGCTCTGCTTCTAACTTGGGCCCAAATTGTAAAATGGTCTTATCTATTGGCGATTTCGTTCCAATTCACATTCCAAGTAATATTCGGCATGCTAATTACATTGCCGGTTGCCAAATTGCATTAACTCTTATAGTTTCCGAGATATGGACTATCGATAATTTACACCTTAGGCTCTGCTTCTAACTTGGGCCCAAATTGTAAAATGGTCTTATCTATTGGCGATTTCGTTCCAATTCACATTCCAAGTAATATTCGGCATGCTAATTACATTGCCGGTTGCCAAATTGCATTATCTCTTATAGTTTCCGAGATATGGACTATCGATAATTTACACCTTAGGCTCTGCTTCTAACTTGGGCCCAAATTGTAAAATGGTCTTATCTATTGGCGATTTCGTTCCAATTCACATTCCAAGTAATATTCGGCATGCTAATTACATTGCCGGTTGCCAAATTGCATTATCTCTTATAGTTTCCGAGATATGGACTATCGATAATTTACACCTTGGGCTCTGCTTCTAACTTGGGCCCAAATTGTAAAATGGTCTTATCTATTGGCGATTTCGTTCCAATTCACATTCCAAGTAATATTCGGCATGCTAATTACATTGCCGGTTGCCAAATTGCATTATCCCTTATAGTTTCCGAGATATGGACTATCGATAATTTACACCTTAGGCTCTGCTTCTAACTTGGGCCCAAATTGTAAAATGGTCTTATCTATTGGCGATTTCGTCCCAATTCACATTCCAAGTGATATTCGGCATGCTAATTACATTGCCGGTTGCGAAATTGTATTATCTCTTATAGTTTCCGAGATATGGACTATCAATAATTTACACCTTAGGCTCTGCTTCTAACTTGGGCCCAAATTGTAAAATGGTCGTATCTATTGGCGATTTCGTTCCAATTCACATTATAAGTAATATTCGGCATGCTAATTACATTGCCGGTTGCCAAATTGCATTATCTCTTATAGTTTCCGAGATATGGACTATCGATAATTTACACCTTAGGCTCTGCTTCTAACTTGGGCCCAAATTGTAAAATGGTCTTATCTATTGGCGATTTAGTTGCAATTCACATTCCAAGTAATATTCGGCATGCTAATTACATTGCCGGTTGCCAAATTGCATTATCTCTTATAGTTTCCGAGATATGGACTATCGATAATTTACACCTTAGGCTCTGCTTCTAACTTGGGCCCAAATTGTAAAATGGTCTTATCTATTGGCGATTTCGTTCCAATTCACACTCCAAGTAATATTGGGCATGCTAATTACATTGCCGGTTGCGAAATTGCATTATCTCTTATAGTTTCCGAGATATGGACTATCGATAATTTACACCTTAGGCTCTGCTTCTAACTTGGGCCCAAATTGTAAAATGGTCTTATCTATTGGCTATTTCGTTCCAATTCACATTCCAAGTAATATTCGGCATGCTAATTACATTGCCGGTTGCCAAATTGCATTATCTCTTATAGTTTCCGAGATATGGACTATCGATAATTTACACCTTAGGCTCTGCTTCTAACTTGGGCCCAAATTGTAAAATGGTCTTATCTATTGGCGATTTCGTTCCAATTCACATTCCAAGTATTATTCGGCATGCTAATAACATTGCCGGTTGCCAAATTGCATTATCTCTTATAGTTTCCGAGATATGGACTATCGATAATTTACACCTTAGGCTCTGCTTCTAACTTGGGCCCAAATTGTAAAATGGTCTTATCTATTGGCGATTTCGTTCCAATTCACATTCCAAGTAATATTCGGCATGCTAATTACATTGCCGGTTGCCAAATTGCATTATCTCTTATAGTTTCCGAGATATGGACTATCGATAATTTACACCTTAGGCTCTGCTTCTAACTTGGGCCCAAATTGTAAAATGGTCTTATCTATTGGCGATTTAGTTGCAATTCACATTCCAAGTAATATTCGGCATGCTAATTACATTGCCGGTTGCCAAATTGCATTATCTCTTATAGTTTCCGAGATATGGACTATCGATAATTTACACCTTAGGCTCTGCTTCTAACTTGGGCCCAAATTGTAAAATGGTCTTATCTATTGGCGATTTCGTTCCAATTCACATTCCAAGTAATATTCGGCGTGCTAATTACATTGCCGGTTGCCAAATTGCATTATCTCTTATAGTTTCCGAGATATGGACTATCGATAATTTACACCTTAGGCTCTGCTTCTAACTTGGGCCCAAATTGTAAAATGGCCTTATCTATTGGCGATTTCGTTCCAATTCACATTCCAAGTAATATTCGGCATGCTAATTAAATTGCCGGTTGCCAAATTGCATTATCTCTTATAGTTTCCGAGATATGGACTATCGATAATTTACACCTTAGGCTCTGCTTCTAACTTGGGCCCAAATTGTAAAATGGTCTTATCTATTGGCGATTTCGTTCCAATTCACACTCCAAGTAATATTCGGCATGCTAATTACATTGCCGGTTGCGAAATTGCATTATCTCTTATAGTTTCCGAGATATGGACTATCGATAATTTACACCTTAGGCTCTGTTTCTAACTTGGGCCCAAATTGTAAAATGGTCTTATCTATTGGCGATTTCGTTCCAATTCACATTCCAAGTAATATTCGGCATGCTAATTACATTGCCGGTTGCCAAATTGCATTATCTCTTATAGTTTCCGAGATATGGACTATCGATAATTTACACCTTAGGCTCTGCTTCTAACTTGGGCCCAAATTGTAAAATGGTCTTACCTATTGGCGATTCCGTTCCAATTCACATTCCAAGTAATATTCGGCATGCTAATTACATTGCCGGTTGCCAAATTGCATTATCTCTTATAGTTTCCGAGATATGGACTATCGATAATTTACACCTTAGGCTCTGCTTCTAACTTGGGCCCAAATTGTAAAATGGTCTTATCTATTGGCGATTTCGTTCCAATTCACATTCCAAGTAATATTTGGCATGCTAATTACATTGCCGGTTGCCAAATTGCATTATCTCTTATAATTTCCGAGATATGGACTATCGATAATTTACACCTTAGGCTCTGCTTCTAACTTGGGCCCAAATTGTAAAATGGTCTTATCTATTGGCGATTTCGTCCCAATTCACATTCCAAGTGATATTCGGCATGCTAATTACATTGCCGGTTGCGAAATTGCATTATCTCTTATAGTTTCCGAGATATGGACTATCGATAATTTACACCTTAGGCTCTGCTTCTAACTTGCTCCCAAATTGTAAAATGGTCTTATCTATTGGCGATTTCGTTCCAATTCACATTCCAAGTAATATTCGGCATGCTAATTACATTGCCGGTTGCCAAATTGCATTATCTCTTATAGTTTCCGAGATATGGACTATCGATAATTTACACCTTAGGCTCTGCTTCTAACTTGGGCCCAAATTGTAAAATGGTCTTATCTATTGGCGATTTCGTTCCAATTCACATTCCAAGTAATATTCGGCATGCTAATTACATTGCCGGTTGCCAAATTGCATTAACTCTTATAGTTTCCGAGATATGGACTATCGATAATTTACACCTTAGGCTCTGCTTCTAACTTGGGCCCAAATTGTAAAATGGTCTTATCTATTGGCGATTTCGTTCCAATTCACATTCCAAGTAATATTCGGCATGCTAATTACATTGCCGGTTGCCAAATTGCATTATCTCTTATAGTTTCCGAGATATGGACTATCGATAATTTACACCTTAGGCTCTGCTTCTAACTTGGGCCCAAATTGTAAAATGGTCTTATCTATTGGCGATTTCGTTCCAATTCACATTCCAAGTAATATTCGGCATGCTAATTACATTGCCGGTTGCCAAATTGCATTATCTCTTATAGTTTCCGAGATATGGACTATCGATAATTTACACCTTGGGCTCTGCTTCTAACTTGGGCCCAAATTGTAAAATGGTCTTATCTATTGGCGATTTCGTTCCAATTCACATTCCAAGTAATATTCGGCATGCTAATTACATTGCCGGTTGCCAAATTGCATTATCCCTTATAGTTTCCGAGATATGGACTATCGATAATTTACACCTTAGGCTCTGCTTCTAACTTGGGCCCAAATTGTAAAATGGTCTTATCTATTGGCGATTTCGTCCCAATTCACATTCCAAGTGATATTCGGCATGCTAATTACATTGCCGGTTGCGAAATTGTATTATCTCTTATAGTTTCCGAGATATGGACTATCAATAATTTACACCTTAGGCTCTGCTTCTAACTTGGGCCCAAATTGTAAAATGGTCGTATCTATTGGCGATTTCGTTCCAATTCACATTATAAGTAATATTCGGCATGCTAATTACATTGCCGGTTGCCAAATTGCATTATCTCTTATAGTTTCCGAGATATGGACTATCGATAATTTACACCTTAGGCTCTGCTTCTAACTTGGGCCCAAATTGTAAAATGGTCTTATCTATTGGCGATTTAGTTGCAATTCACATTCCAAGTAATATTCGGCATGCTAATTACATTGCCGGTTGCCAAATTGCATTATCTCTTATAGTTTCCGAGATATGGACTATCGATAATTTACACCTTAGGCTCTGCTTCTAACTTGGGCCCAAATTGTAAAATGGTCTTATCTATTGGCGATTTCGTTCCAATTCACACTCCAAGTAATATTGGGCATGCTAATTACATTGCCGGTTGCGAAATTGCATTATCTCTTATAGTTTCCGAGATATGGACTATCGATAATTTACACCTTAGGCTCTGCTTCTAACTTGGGCCCAAATTGTAAAATGGTCTTATCTATTGGCGATTTAGTTGCAATTCACATTCCAAGTAATATTCGGCATGCTAATTACATTGCCGGTTGCCAAATTGCATTATCTCTTATAGTTTCCGAGATATGGACTATCGATAATTTACACCTTAGGCTCTGCTTCTAACTTGGGCCCAAATTGTAAAATGGTCTTATCTATTGGCGATTTCGTTCCAATTCACATTCCAAGTAATATTCGGCATGCTAATTACATTGCCGGTTGCCAAATTGCATTATCTCTTATAGTTTCCGAGATATGGACTATCGATAATTTACACCTTAGGCTCTGCTTCTAACTTGGGCCCAAATTGTAAAATGGTCTTATCTATTGGCGATTTCGTTCCAATTCACATTCCAAGTAATATTCGGCATGCTAATTACATTGCCGGTTGCCAAATTGCATTATCTCTTATAGTTTCCGAGATATGGACTATCGATAATTTACACCTTAGGCTCTGCTTCTAACTTGGGCCCAAATTGTAAAATGGTCTTATCTATTGGCGATTTCGTTCCAATTCACACTCCAAGTAATATTGGGCATGCTAATTACATTGCCGGTTGCGAAATTGCATTATCTCTTATAGTTTCCGAGATATGGACTATCGATAATTTACACCTTAGGCTCTGCTTCTAACTTGGGCCCAAATTGTAAAATGGTCTTATCTATTGGCGATTTCGTTCCAATTCACATTCCAAGTAATATTCGGCATGCTAATTACATTGCCGGTTGCCAAATTGCATTATCTCTTATAGTTTCCGAGATATGGACTATCGATAATTTACACCTTAGGCTCTGCTTCTAACTTGGGCCCAAATTGTAAAATGGTCTTATCTATTGGCGATTTCGTTCCAATTCACATTCCAAGTAATATTCGGCATGCTAATTACATTGCCGGTTGCCAAATTGCTTTATCTCTTATAGTTTCCGAGATATGGACTATCGATAATTTACACCTTAGGCTCTGCTTCTAACTTGGGCCCAAATTGTAAAATGGTCTTATCTATTGGCGATTTCGTCCCAATTCACATTCCAAGTGATATTCGGCATGCTAATTACATTGCCGGTTGCGAAATTGCATTATCTCTTATAGTTTCCGAGATATGGACTATCAATAATTTACACCTTAGGCTCTGCTTCTAACTTGGGCCCAAATTGTAAAATGGTCTTATCTATTGGCGATTTCGTTCCAATTCACATTCCAAGTAATATTCGGCATGCTAATTACATTGCCGGTTGCCAAATTGCATTATCTCTTATAGTTTCCGAGATATGGACTATCGATAATTTGCACCTTAGGCTCTGCTTCTAACTTGGGCCCAAATTGTAAAATGGTCTTATCTATTGGCGATTTCGTTCCAATTCACATTCCAAGTAATATTCGGCATGCTAATTACATTGCCGGTTGCCAAATTGCATTATCTCTTATAGTTTCCGAGATATGGACTATCGATAATTTACACCTTAGGCTCTGCTTCTAACTTGGGCCCAAATTGTAAAATGGTCTTATCTATTGGCGATTTCGTTCCAATTCACATTCCAAGTAATATTCGGCATGCTAATTACATTGCCGGTTGCCAAATTGCATTATCTCTTATAGTTTCCGAGATATGGACTATCGATAATTTACACCTTAGGCTCTGCTTCTAACTTGGGCCCAAATTGTAAAATGGTCTTATCTATTGGCGATTTCGTTCCAATTCACATTCCAAGTAATATTCGGCATGCTAATTACATTGCCGGTTGCCAAATTGAATTATCTCTTATAGTTTCCGAGATATGGACTATCGATAATTTACACCTTAGGCTCTGCTTCTAACTTGGGCCCAAATTGTAAAATGGTCTTACCTATTGGCGATTTCGTTCCAATTCACATTCCAAGTAATATTCGGCATGCTAATTACATTGCCGGTTGCCAAATTGCATTATCTCTTATAGTTTCCGAGATATGGCCTATCGATAATTTACACCTTAGGCTCTGCTTCTAACTTGGGCCCAAATTGTAAAATGGTCTTATCTATTGGCGATTTCGTTCCAATTCACATTCCAAGTAATATTCGGCATGCTAATTACATTGCCGGTTGCCAAATTGCATTATCTCTTATAGTTTCCGAGATATGGACTATCGATAATTTACACCTTAGGCTCTGCTTCTAACTTGGGCCCAAATTGTAAAATGGTCTTATCTATTGGCGATTTCGTCCCAATTCACATTCCAAATGATATTCGGCATGCTAATTACATTGCCGGTTGCGAAATTGCATTATCTCTTATAGTTTCCGAGATATGGACTATCAATAATTTACACCTTAGGCTCTGCTTCTAACTTGGGCCCAAATTGTAAAATGGTCTTATCTATTGGCGATTTCGTTCCAATTCACATTCCAAGTAATATTCGGCATGCTAATTACATTGCCGGTTGCCAAATTGCATTATCTCTTATAGTTTCCGAGATATGGACTATCGATAATTTACACATTAGGCTCTGCTTCTAACTTGGGCCCAAATTGTAAAATGGTCTTATCTATTGGCGATTTCGTTCCAATTCACATTCCAAGTAATATTCGGCATGCTAATTACATTGCCGGTTGCCAAATTGCATTATCTCTTATAGTTTCCGAGATATGGACTATCGATAATTTACACCTTAGGCTCTGCTTCTAACTTGGGCCCAAATTGTAAAATGGTCTTATCTATTGGCGATTTCGTTCCAATTCACATTCCAAGTAATATTCGGCATGCTAATTACATTGCCGGTTGCCAAATTGCATTATCTCTTATAGTTTCCGAGATATGGACTATCGATAATTTACACCTTAGGCTCTGCTTCTAACTTGGGCCCAAATTGTAAAATGGTCTTATCTATTGGCGATTTCGTTCCAATTCACATTCCAAGTAATATTCGGCATGCTAATTACATTGCCGGTTGCCAAATTGCATTATCTCTTATAGTTTCCGAGATATGGACTATCGATAATTTACACCTTAGGCTCTGCTTCTAACTTGGGCCCAAATTGTAAAATGGTCTTATCTATTGGCGATTTCGTTCCAATTCACATTCCAATTAATATTCGGCATGCTAATTACATTGCCGGTTGCCAAATTGCATTATCTCTTATAGTTTCCGAGATATGGACTATCGATAATTTACACCTTAGGCTCTGCTTCTAACTTGGGCCCAAATTGTAAAATGGTCTTATCTATTGGCGATTTCGTTCCAATTCACATTCCAAGTAATATTCGGCATGCTAATTACATTGCCGGTTGCCAAATTGCATTATCTCTTATAGTTTCCGAGATATGGACTATCGATAATTTACACCTTAGGCTCTGCTTCTAACTTGGGCCCAAATTGTAAAATGGTCTTATCTATTGGCGATTTCGTTCCAATTCACATTCCAAGTAATATTCGGCATGCTAATTACATTGCCGGTTGCCAAATTGCATTATCTCTTATAGTTTCCGAGATATGGACTATCGATAATTTACACCTTAGGCTCTGCTTCTAACTTGGGCCCAAATTGTAAAATGGTCTTATCTATTGGCGATTTCGTTCCAATTCACATTCCAAGTAATATTCGGCATGCTAATTACATTGCCGGTTGCCAAATTGAATTATCTCTTATAGTTTCCGAGATATGGACTATCGATATTTTACACCTTAGTCTCTGCTTCTAACTTGGGCCCAAATTGTAAAATGGTCTTACCTATTGGCGATTTCGTTAAAATTCACATTCCAAGTAATATTCGGCATGCTAATTACATTGCCGGTTGCCAAATTGCATTATCTCTTATAGTTTCCGAGATATGGCCTATCGATAATTTACACCTTAGGCTCTGCTTCTAACTTGGGCCCAAATTGTAAAATGGTCTTATCTATTGGCGATTTCGTTCTAATTCACATTCCAAGTAATATTCGGCATGCTAATTACATTGCCGGTTGCCAAATTGCATTATCTCTTATAGTTTCCGAGATATGGACTATCGATAATTTACACCTTAGGCTCTGCTTCTAACTTGGGCCCAAATTGTAAAATGGTCTTATCTATTGGCGATTTCGTCCCAATTCACATTCCAAATGATATTCGGCATGCTAATTACATTGCCGGTTGCGAAATTGCATTATCTCTTATAGTTTCCGAGATATGGACTATCAATAATTTACACCTTAGGCTCTGCTTCTAACTTGGGCCCAAATTGTAAAATGGTCTTATCTATTGGCGATTTCGTTCCAATTCACATTCCAAGTAATATTCGGCATGCTAATTACATTGCCGGTTGCCAAATTGCATTATCTCTTATAGTTTCCGAGATATGGACTATCGATAATTTACACATTAGGCTCTGCTTCTAACTTGGGCCCAAATTGTAAAATGGTCTTATCTATTGGCGATTTCGTTCCAATTCACATTCCAAGTAATATTCGGCATGCTAATTACATTGCCGGTTGCCAAATTGCATTATCTCTTATAGTTTCCGAGATATGGACTATCGATAATTTACACCTTAGGCTCTGCTTCTAACTTGGGCCCAAATTGTAAAATGGTCTTATCTATTGGCGATTTCGTTCCAATTCACATTCCAAGTAATATTCGGCATGCTAATTACATTGCCGGTTGCCAAATTGCATTATCTCTTATAGTTTCCGAGATATGGACTATCGATAATTTACACCTTAGGCTCTGCTTCTAACTTGGGCCCAAATTGTAAAATGGTCTTATCTATTGGCGATTTCGTTCCAATTCACATTCCAAGTAATATTCGGCATGCTAATTACATTGCCGGTTGCCAAATTGCATTAACTCTTATAGTTTCCGAGATATGGACTATCGATAATTTACACCTTAGGCTCTGCTTCTAACTTGGGCCCAAATTGTAAAATGGTCTTATCTATTGGCGATTTCGTTCCAATTCACATTCCAAGTAATATTCGGCATGCTAATTACATTGCCGGTTGCCAAATTGCATTATCTCTTATAGTTTCCGAGATATGGACTATCGATAATTTACACCTTAGGCTCTGCTTCTAACTTGGGCCCAAATTGTAAAATGGTCTTATCTATTGGCGATTTCGTTCCAATTCACATTCCAAGTAATATTCGGCATGCTAATTACATTGCCGGTTGCCAAATTGAATTATCTCTTATAGTTTCCGAGATATGGACTATCGATAATTTACACCTTAGGCTCTGCTTCTAACTTGGGCCCAAATTGTAAAATGGTCTTACCTATTGGCGATTTCGTTCCAATTCACATTCCAAGTAATATTCGGCATGCTAATTACATTGCCGGTTGCCAAATTGCATTAACTCTTATAGTTTCCGAGATATGGACTATCGATTATTTACACCTTAGGCTCTGCTTCTAACTTGGGCCCAAATTGTAAAATGGTCTTATCTATTGGCGATTTCGTTCCAATTCACATTCCAAGTAATATTCGGCATGCTAATTACATTGCCGGTTGCCAAATTGCATTATCTCTTATAGTTTCCGAGATATGGACTATCGATAATTTACACCTTAGGCTCTGCTTCTAACTTGGGCCCAAATTGTAAAATGGTCTTATCTATTGGCGATTTCGTTCCAATTCACATTCCAAGTAATATTCGGCATGCTAATTACATTGCCGGTTGCCAAATTGAATTATCTCTTATAGTTTCCGAGATATGGACTATCGATAATTTACACCTTAGGCTCTGCTTCTAACTTGGGCCCAAATTGTAAAATGGTCTTACCTATTGGCGATTTCGTTCCAATTCACATTCCAAGTAATATTCGGCATGCTAATTACATTGCCGGTTGCTAAATTGCATTATCTCTTATAGTTTCCGAGATATGGACTATCGATAATTTACACCTTGGGCTCTGCTTCTAACTTGGGCCCAAATTGTAAAATGGTCTTATCTATTGGCGATTTCGTTCCAATTCACATTCCAAGTAATATTCGGCATGCTAATTACATTGCCGGTTGCCAAATTGCATTATCCCTTATAGTTTCCGAGATATGGACTATCGATAATTTACACCTTAGGCTCTGCTTCTAACTTGGGCCCAAATTGTAAAATGGTCTTATCTATTGGAGATTTCGTTCCAATTCACATTCCAAGTAATATTCGGCATGCTAATTACATTGCCGGTTGCCAAATTGCTTTATCTCTTATAGTTTCCGAGATATGGACTATCGATAATTTACACCTTAGGCTCTGCTTCTAACTTGGGCCCAAATTGTAAAATGGTCTTATCTATTGGCGATTTCGTCCCAATTCACATTCCAAGTGATATTCGGCATGCTAATTACATTGCCGGTTGCGAAATTGCATTATCTCTTATAGTTTCCGAGATATGGACTATCAATAATTTACACCTTAGGCTCTGCTTCTAACTTGGGCCCAAATTGTAAAATGGTCTTATCTATTGGCGATTTCGTTCCAATTCACATTCCAAGTAATATTCGGCATGCTAATTACATTGCCGGTTGCCAAATTGCATTATCTCTTATAGTTTCCGAGATATGGACTATCGATAATTTACACCTTAGGCTCTGCTTCTAACTTGGGCCCAAATTGTAAAATGGTCTTATCTATTGGCGATTGCGTTCCAATTCACATTCCAAGTAATATTCGGCATGCTAATTACATTGCCGGTTGCGAAATTGCATTATCTCTTATAGTTTCCGAGATATGGACTATCGATAATTTACACCTTAGGCTCTGCTTCTAACTTGGGCCCAAATTGTAAAATGGTCTTATCTATTGGCGATTTCGTTCCAATTCACATTCCAAGTAATATTCGGCATGCTAATTACATTGCCGGTTGCCAAATTGCATTATCTCTTATAGTTTCCGAGATATGGACTATCGATAATTTACACCTTAGGCTCTGCTTCTAACTTGGGCCCAAATTGTAAAATGGTCTTATCTATTGGCGATTTCGTTCCAATTCACATTCCAAGTAATATTCGGCATGCTAATTACATTGCCGGTTGCCAAATTGCATTATCTCTTATAGTTTCCGAGATATGGACTATCGATAATTTACACCTTAGGCTCTGCTTCTAACTTGGGCCCAAATTGTAAAATGGTCTTATCTATTGGCGATTTCGTTCCAATTCACATTCCAAGTAATATTCGGCATGCTAATTACATTGCCGGTTGCCAAATTGCATTATCTCTTATAGTTTCCGAGATATGGACTATCGATAATTTACACCTTAGGCTCTGCTTCTAACTTGGGCCCAAATTGTAAAATGGTCTTATCTATTGGCGATTTCGTTCCAATTCACATTCCAAGTAATATTCGGCATGCTAATTACATTGCCGGTTGCCAAATTGCATTATCTCTTATAGTTTCCGAGATATGGACTATCGATAATTTACACCTTAGGCTCTGCTTCTAACTTGGGCCCAAATTGTAAAATGGTCTTATCTATTGGCGATTTCGTTCCAATTCACATTCCAATTAATATTCGGCATGCTAATTACATTGCCGGTTGCCAAATTGCATTATCTCTTATAGTTTCCGAGATATGGACTATCGATAATTTACACCTTAGGCTCTGCTTCTAACTTGGGCCCAAATTGTAAAATGGTCTTATCTATTGGCGATTTCGTTCCAATTCACATTCCAAGTAATATTCGGCATGCTAATTACATTGCCGGTTGCCAAATTGCATTATCTCTTATAGTTTCCGAGATATGGACTATCGATAATTTACACCTTAGGCTCTGCTTCTAACTTGGGCCCAAATTGTAAAATGGTCTTATCTATTGGCGATTTCGTTCCAATTCACATTCCAAGTAATATTCGGCATGCTAATTACATTGCCGGTTGCCAAATTGCATTATCTCTTATAGTTTCCGAGATATGGACTATCGATAATTTACACCTTAGGCTCTGCTTCTAACTTGGGCCCAAATTGTAAAATGGTCTTATCTATTGGCGATTTCGTTCCAATTCACATTCCAATTAATATTCGGCATGCTAATTACATTGCCGGTTGCCAAATTGCATTATCTCTTATAGTTTCCGAGATATGGACTATCGATAATTTACACCTTAGGCTCTGCTTCTAACTTGGGCCCAAATTGTAAAATGGTCTTATCTATTGGCGATTTCGTTCCAATTCACATTCCAAGTAATATTCGGCATGCTAATTACATTGCCGGTTGCCAAATTGCATTATCTCTTATAGTTTCCGAGATATGGACTATCGATAATTTACACCTTAGGCTCTGCTTCTAACTTGGGCCCAAATTGTAAAATGGTCTTATCTATTGGCGATTTCGTTCCAATTCACATTCCAAGTAATATTCGGCATGCTAATTACATTGCCGGTTGCCAAATTGCATTATCTCTTATAGTTTCCGAGATATGGACTATCGATTATTTACACCTTAGGCTCTGCTTCTAACTTGGGCCCAAATTGTAAAATGGTCTTATCTATTGGCGATTTCGTTCCAATTCACATTCCAAGTAATATTCGGCATGCTAATTACATTGCCGGTTGCCAAATTGAATTATCTCTTATAGTTTCCGAGATATGGACTATCGATAATTTACACCTTAGTCTCTGCTTCTAACTTGGGCCCAAATTGTAAAATGGTCTTACCTATTGGCGATTTCGTTAAAATTCACATTCCAAGTAATATTCGGCATGCTAATTACATTGCCGGTTACCAAATTGCATTATCTCTTATAGTTTCCGAGATATGGCCTATCGATAATTTACACCTTAGGCTCTGCTTCTAACTTGGGCCCAAATTGTAAAATGGTCTTATCTATTGGCGATTTCGTTCTAATTCACATTCCAAGTAATATTCGGCATGCTAATTACATTGCCGGTTGCCAAATTGCATTATCTCTTATAGTTTCCGAGATATGGACTATCGATAATTTACACCTTAGGCTCTGCTTCTAACTTGGGCCCAAATTGTAAAATGGTCTTATCTATTGGCGATTTCGTCCCAATTCACATTCCAAATGACATTCGGCATGCTAATTACATTGCCGGTTGCGAAATTGCATTATCTCTTATAGTTTCCGAGATATGGACTATCAATAATTTACACCTTAGGCTCTGCTTCTAACTTGGGCCCAAATTGTAAAATGGTCTTATCTATTGGCGATTTCGTTCCAATTCACATTCCAAGTAATATTCGGCATGCTAATTACATTGCCGGTTGCCAAATTGCATTATCTCTTATAGTTTCCGAGATATGGACTATCGATAATTTACACATTAGGCTCTGCTTCTAACTTGGGCCCAAATTGTAAAATGGTCTTATCTATTGGCGATTTCGTTCCAATTCACATTCCAAGTAATATTCGGCATGCTAATTACATTTCCGGTTGCCAAATTGCATTATCTCTTATAGTTTCCGAGATATGGACTATCGATAATTTACACCTTAGGCTCTGCTTCTAACTTGGGCCCAAATTGTAAAATGGTCTTATCTATTGGCGATTTCGTTCCAATTCACATTCCAAGTAATATTCGGCATGCTAATTACATTGCCGGTTGCCAAATTGCATTATCTCTTATAGTTTCCGAGATATGGACTATCGATAATTTACACCTTAGGCTCTGCTTCTAACTTGGGCCCAAATTGTAAAATGGTCTTATCTATTGGCGATTTCGTTCCAATTCACATTCCAAGTAATATTCGGCATGCTAATTACATTGCCGGTTGCCAAATTGCATTAACTCTTATAGTTTCCGAGATATGGACTATCGATAATTTACACCTTAGGCTCTGCTTCTAACTTGGGCCCAAATTGTAAAATGGTCTTATCTATTGGCGATTTCGTTCCAATTCACATTCCAAGTAATATTCGGCATGCTAATTACATTGCCGGTTGCCAAATTGCATTATCTCTTATAGTTTCCGAGATATGGACTATCGATAATTTACACCTTAGGCTCTGCTTCTAACTTGGGCCCAAATTGTAAAATGGTCTTATCTATTGGCGATTTCGTTCCAATTCACATTCCAAGTAATATTCGGCATGCTAATTACATTGCCGGTTGCCAAATTGAATTATCTCTTATAGTTTCCGAGATATGGACTATCGATAATTTACACCTTAGGCTCTGCTTCTAACTTGGGCCCAAATTGTAAAATGGTCTTACCTATTGGCGATTTCGTTCCAATTCACATTCCAAGTAATATTCGGCATGCTAATTACATTGCCGGTTGCCAAATTGCATTAACTCTTATAGTTTCCGAGATATGGACTATCGATTATTTACACCTTAGGCTCTGCTTCTAACTTGGGCCCAAATTGTAAAATGGTCTTATCTATTGGCGATTTCGTTCCAATTCACATTCCAAGTAATATTCGGCATGCTAATTACATTGCCGGTTGCCAAATTGCATTATCTCTTATAGTTTCCGAGATATGGACTATCGATAATTTACACCTTAGGCTCTGCTTCTAACTTGGGCCCAAATTGTAAAATGGTCTTATCTATTGGCGATTTCGTTCCAATTCACATTCCAAGTAATATTCGGCATGCTAATTACATTGCCGGTTGCCAAATTGAATTATCTCTTATAGTTTCCGAGATATGGACTATCGATAATTTACACCTTAGGCTCTGCTTCTAACTTGGGCCCAAATTGTAAAATGGTCTTACCTATTGGCGATTTCGTTCCAATTCACATTCCAAGTAATATTCGGCATGCTAATTACAATGCCGGTTGCCAAATTGCATTATCTCTTATAGTTTCCGAGATATGGACTATCGATAATTTACACCTTGGGCTCTGCTTCTAACTTGGGCCCAAATTGTAAAATGGTCTTATCTATTGGCGATTTCGTTCCAATTCACATTCCAAGTAATATTCGGCATGCTAATTACATTGCCGGTTGCCAAATTGCATTATCCCTTATAGTTTCCGAGATATGGACTATCGATAATTTACACCTTAGGCTCTGCTTCTAACTTGGGCCCAAATTGTAAAATGGTCTTATCTATTGGCGATTTCGTTCCAATTCACATTCCAAGTAATATTCGGCATGCTAATTACATTGCCGGTTGCCAAATTGCTTTATCTCTTATAGTTTCCGAGATATGGACTATCGATAATTTACACCTTAGGCTCTGCTTCTAACTTGGGCCCAAATTGTAAAATGGTCTTATCTATTGGCGATTTCGTCCCAATTCACATTCCAAGTGATATTCGGCATGGTAATTACATTGCCGGTTGCGAAATTGCATTATCTCTTATAGTTTCCGAGATATGGACTATCAATAATTTACACCTTAGGCTCTGCTTCTAACTTGGGCCCAAATTGTAAAATGGTCTTATCTATTGGCGATTTCGTTCCAATTCACATTCCAAGTAATATTCGGCATGCTAATTACATTGCCGGTTGCCAAATTGCATTATCTCTTATAGTTTCCGAGATATGGACTATCGATAATTTACACCTTAGGCTCTGCTTCTAACTTGGGCCCAAATTGTAAAATGGTCTTATCTATTGGCGATTGCGTTCCAATTCACATTCCAAGTAATATTCGGCATGCTAATTACATTGCCGGTTGCGAAATTGCATTATCTCTTATAGTTTCCGAGATATGGACTATCGATAATTTACACCTTAGGCTCTGCTTCTAACTTGGGCCCAAATTGTAAAATGGTCTTATCTATTGGCGATTTCGTTCCAATTCACATTCCAAGTAATATTCGGCATGCTAATTACATTGCCGGTTGCCAAATTGCATTATCTCTTATAGTTTCCGAGATATGGACTATCGATAATTTACACCTTAGGCTCTGCTTCTAACTTGGGCCCAAATTGTAAAATGGTCTTATCTATTGGCGATTTCGTTCCAATTCACATTCCAAGTAATATTCGGCATGCTAATTACATTGCCGGTTGCCAAATTGCATTATCTCTTATAGTTTCCGAGATATGGACTATCGATAATTTACACCTTAGGCTCTGCTTCTAACTTGGGCCCAAATTGTAAAATGGTCTTATCTATTGGCGATTTCGTTCCAATTCACATTCCAAGTAATATTCGGCATGCTAATTACATTGCCGGTTGCCAAATTGCATTATCTCTTATAGTTTCCGAGATATGGACTATCGATAATTTACACCTTAGGCTCTGCTTCTAACTTGGGCCCAAATTGTAAAATGGTCTTATCTATTGGCGATTTCGTTCCAATTCACATTCCAAGTAATATTCGGCATGCTAATTACATTGCCGGTTGCCAAATTGCATTATCTCTTATAGTTTCCGAGATATGGACTATCGATAATTTACACCTTAGGCTCTGCTTCTAACTTGGGCCCAAATTGTAAAATGGTCTTATCTATTGGCGATTTCGTTCCAATTCACATTCCAATTAATATTCGGCATGCTAATTACATTGCCGGTTGCCAAATTGCATTATCTCTTATAGTTTCCGAGATATGGACTATCGATAATTTACACCTTAGGCTCTGCTTCTAACTTGGGCCCAAATTGTAAAATGGTCTTATCTATTGGCGATTTCGTTCCAATTCACATTCCAAGTAATATTCGGCATGCTAATTACATTGCCGGTTGCCAAATTGCATTATCTCTTATAGTTTCCGAGATATGGACTATCGATAATTTACACCTTAGGCTCTGCTTCTAACTTGGGCCCAAATTGTAAAATGGTCTTATCTATTGGCGATTTCGTTCCAATTCACATTCCAAGTAATATTCGGCATGCTAATTACATTGCCGGTTGCCAAATTGCATTATCTCTTATAGTTTCCGAGATATGGACTATGGATAATTTACACCTTAGGCTCTGCTTCTAACTTGGGCCCAAATTGTAAAATGGTCTTATCTATTGGCGATTTCGTTCCAATTCACATTCCAAGTAATATTCGGCATGCTAATTACATTGCCGGTTGCCAAATTGAATTATCTCTTATAGTTTCCGAGATATGGACTATGGATAATTAACACCTTAGGCTCTGCTTCTAACTTGGGCCCAAATTGTAAAATGGTCTTATCTATTGGCGATTTCGTCCCAATTCACATTCCAAATGATATTCGGCATGCTAATTACATTGCCGGTTGCGAAATTGCATTATCTCTTATAGTTTCCGAGATATGGACTATCAATAATTTACACCTTAGGCTCTGCTTCTAACTTGGGCCCAAATTGTAAAATGGTCTTATCTATTGGCGATTTCGTTCCAATTCACATTCCAAGTAATATTCGGCATGCTAATTACATTGCCGGTTGCCAAATTGCATTATCTCTTATAGTTTCCGAGATATGGACTATCGATAATTTACACATTAGGCTCTGCTTCTAACTTGGGCCCAAATTGTAAAATGGTCTTATCTATTGGCGATTTCGTTCCAATTCACATTCCAAGTAATATTCGGCATGCTAATTTCATTGCCGGTTGCCAAATTGCATTATCTCTTATAGTTTCCGAGATATGGACTATCGATAATTTACACCTTAGGCTCTGCTTCTAACTTGGGCCCAAATTGTAAAATGGTCTTATCTATTGGCGATTTCGTTCCAATTCACATTCCAAGTAATATTCGGCATGCTAATTACATTGCCGGTTGCCAAATTGCATTATCTCTTATAGTTTCCGAGATATGGACTATCGATAATTTACACCTTAGGCTCTGCTTCTAACTTGGGCCCAAATTGTAAAATGGTCTTATCTATTGGCGATTTCGTTCCAATTCACATTCCAAGTAATATTCGGCATGCTAATTACATTGCCGGTTGCCAAATTGCATTAACTCTTATAGTTTCCGAGATATGGACTATCGATAATTTACACCTTAGGCTCTGCTTCTAACTTGGGCCCAAATTGTAAAATGGTCTTATCTATTGGCGATTTCGTTCCAATTCACATTCCAAGTAATATTCGGCATGCTAATTACATTGCCGGTTGCCAAATTGCATTATCTCTTATAGTTTCCGAGATATGGACTATCGATAATTTACACCTTAGGCTCTGCTTCTAACTTGGGCCCAAATTGTAAAATGGTCTTATCTATTGGCGATTTCGTTCCAATTCACATTCCAAGTAATATTCGGCATGCTAATTACATTGCCGGTTGCCAAATTACATTATCTCTTATAGTTTCCGAGATATGGACTATCGATAATTTACACCTTAGGCTCTGCTTCTAACTTGGGCCCAAATTGTAAAATGGTCTTATCTATTGGCGATTTCGTTCCAATTCACATTCCAAGTAATATTCGGCATGCTAATTACATTGCCGGTTGCCAAATTGCATTATCTCTTATAGTTTCCGAGATATGGACTATCGATAATTTACACCTTAGGCTCTGCTTCTAACTTGGGCCCAAATTGTAAAATGGTCTTATCTATTGGCGATTTCGTTCCAATTCACATTCCAAGTAATATTCGGCATGCTAATTACATTGCCGGTTGCCAAATTGCATTATCTCTTATAGTTTCCGAGATATGGACTATCGATAATTTACACCTTAGGCTCTGCTTCTAACTTGGGCCCAAATTGTAAAATGGTCTTATCTATTGGCGATTTCGTTCCAATTCACATTCCAAGTAATATTCGGCATGCTAATTACATTGCCGGTTGCCAAATTACATTATCTCTTATAGTTTCCGAGATATGGACTATCGATAATTTACACCTTAGGCTCTGCTTCTAACTTGGGCCCAAATTGTAAAATGGTCTTATCTATTGGCGATTTCGTTCCAATTCACATTCCAAGTAATATTCGGCATGCTAATTACATTGCCGGTTGCCAAATTGAATTATCTCTTATAGTTTCCGAGATATGGACTATCGATAATTTACACCTTAGGCTCTGCTTCTAACTTGGGCCCAAATTGTAAAATGGTCTTACCTATTGGCGATTTCGTTCCAATTCACATTCCAAGTAATATTCGGCATGCTAATTACATTGCCGGTTGCCAAATTGCATTAACTCTTATAGTTTCCGAGATATGGACTATCGATTATTTACACCTTAGGCTCTGCTTCTAACTTGGGCCCAAATTGTAAAATGGTCTTATCTATTGGTGATTTCGTTCCAATTCACATTCCAAGTAATATTCGGCATGCTAATTACATTGCCGGTTGCCAAATTGCATTATCTCTTATAGTTTCCGAGATATGGACTATCGATAATTTACACCTTAGGCTCTGCTTCTAACTTGGGCCCAAATTGTAAAATGGTCTTATCTATTGGCGATTTCGTTCCAATTCACATTCCAAGTAATATTCGGCATGCTAATTACATTGCCGGTTGCCAAATTGCATTATCCCTTATAGTTTCCGAGATATGGACTATCGATAATTTACACCTTAGGCTCTGCTTCTAACTTGGGCCCAAATTGTAAAATGGTCTTATCTATTGGCGATTTCGTTCCAATTCACATTCCAAGTAATATTCGGCATGCTAATTACATTGCCGGTTGCCAAATTGCTTTATCTCTTATAGTTTCCGAGATATGGACTATCGATAATTTACACCTTAGGCTCTGCTTCTAACTTGGGCCCAAATTGTAAAATGGTCTTATCTATTGGCGATTTCGTCCCAATTCACATTCCAAGTGATATTCGGCATGCTAATTACATTGCCGGTTGCGAAATTGCATTATCTCTTATAGTTTCCGAGATATGGACTATCAATAATTTACACCTTAGGCTCTGCTTCTAACTTGGGCCCAAATTGTAAAATGGTCTTATCTATTGGCGATTTCGTTCCAATTCACATTCCAAGTAATATTCGGCATGCTAATTACATTGCCGGTTGCCAAATTGAATTATCTCTTATAGTTTCCGAGATATGGACTATCGATAATTTACACCTTAGGCTCTGCTTCTAACTTGGGCCCAAATTGTAAAATGGTCTTACCTATTGGCGATTTCGTTCCAATTCACATTCCAAGTAATATTCGGCATGCTAATTACATTGCCGGTTGCCAAATTGCATTATCTCTTATAGTTTCCGAGATATGGACTATCGATAATTTACACCTTGGGCTCTGCTTCTAACTTGGGCCCAAATTGTAAAATGGTCTTATCTATTGGCGATTTCGTTCCAATTCACATTCCAAGTAATATTCGGCATGCTAATTACATTGCCGGTTGCCAAATTGCATTATCTCTTATAGTTTCCGAGATATGGACTATCGATAATTTACACCTTAGGGTCTGCTTCTAACTTGGGCCCAAATTGTAAAATGGTCTTATCTATTGGCGATTGCGTTCCAATTCACATTCCAAGTAATATTCGGCATGCTAATTACATTGCCGGTTGCGAAATTGCATTATCTCTTATAGTTTCCGAGATATGGACTATCGATAATTTACACCTTAGGCTCTGCTTCTAACTTGGGCCCAAATTGTAAAATGGTCTTATCTATTGGCGATTTCGTTCCAATTCACATTCCAAGTAATATTCGGCATGCTAATTACATTGCCGGTTGCCAAATTGCATTATCTCTTATAGTTTCCGAGATATGGACTATCGATAATTTACACCTTAGGCTCTGCTTCTAACTTGGGCCCAAATTGTAAAATGGTCTTATCTATTGGCGATTTCGTTCCAATTCACATTCCAAGTAATATTCGGCATGCTAATTACATTGCCGGTTGCCAAATTGCTTTATCTCTTATAGTTTCCGAGATATGGACTATCGATAATTTACACCTTAGGCTCTGCTTCTAACTTGGGCCCAAATTGTAAAATGGTCTTATCTATTGGCGATTTCGTCCCAATTCACATTCCAAGTGATATTCGGCATGCTAATTACATTGCCGGTTGCGAAATTGCATTATCTCTTATAGTTTCCGAGATATGGACTATCAATAATTTACACCTTAGGCTCTGCTTCTAACTTGGGCCCAAATTGTAAAATGGTCTTATCTATTGGCGATTTCGTTCCAATTCACATTCCAAGTAATATTCGGCATGCTAATTACATTGCCGGTTGCCAAATTGCATTATCTCTTATAGTTTCCGAGATATGGACTATCGATAATTTACACCTTAGGCTCTGCTTCTAACTTGGGCCCAAATTGTAAAATGGTCTTATCTATTGGCGATTTCGTTCCAATTCACATTCCAAGTAATATTCGGCATGCTAATTACATTGCCGGTTGCCAAATTGCATTATCTCTTATAGTTTCCGAGATATGGACTATCGATAATTTACACCTTAGGCTCTGCTTCTAACTTGGGCCCAAATTGTAAAATGGTCTTATCTATTGGCGATTTCGTTCCAATTCACATTCCAAGTAATATTCGGCATGCTAATTACATTGCCGGTTGCCAAATTGCATTATCTCTTATAGTTTCCGAGATATGGACTATCGATAATTTACACCTTAGGCTCTGCTTCTAACTTGGGCCCAAATTGTAAAATGGTCTTATCTATTGGCGATTTCGTTCCAATTCACATTCCAAGTAATATTCGGCATGCTAATTACATTGCCGGTTGCCAAATTGAATTATCTCTTATAGTTTCCGAGATATGGACTATCGATAATTTACACCTTAGGCTCTGCTTCTAACTTGGGCCCAAATTGTAAAATGGTCTTACCTATTGGCGATTTCGTTCCAATTCACATTCCAAGTAATATTCGGCATGCTAATTACATTGCCGGTTGCCAAATTGCATTATCTCTTATAGTTTCCGAGATATGGCCTATCGATAATTTACACCTTAGGCTCTGCTTCTAACTTGGGCCCAAATTGTAAAATGGTCTTATCTATTGGCGATTTCGTTCCAATTCACATTCCAAGTAATATTCGGCATGCTAATTACATTGCCGGTTGCCAAATTGCATTATCTCTTATAGTTTCCGAGATATGGACTATCGATAATTTACACCTTAGGCTCTGCTTCTAACTTGGGCCCAAATTGTAAAATGGTCTTATCTATTGGCGATTTCGTCCCAATTCACATTCCAAATGATATTCGGCATGCTAATTACATTGCCGGTTGCGAAATTGCATTATCTCTTATAGTTTCCGAGATATGGACTATCAATAATTTACACCTTAGGCTCTGCTTCTAACTTGGGCCCAAATTGTAAAATGGTCTTATCTATTGGCGATTTCGTTCCAATTCACATTCCAAGTAATATTCGGCATGCTAATTACATTGCCGGTTGCCAAATTGCATTATCTCTTATAGTTTCCGAGATATGGACTATCGATAATTTACACATTAGGCTCTGCTTCTAACTTGGGCCCAAATTGTAAAATGGTCTTATCTATTGGCGATTTCGTTCCAATTCACATTCCAAGTAATATTCGGCATGCTAATTACATTGCCGGTTGCCAAATTGCATTATCTCTTATAGTTTCCGAGATATGGACTATCGATAATTTACACCTTAGGCTCTGCTTCTAACTTGGGCCCAAATTGTAAAATGGTCTTATCTATTGGCGATTTCGTTCCAATTCACATTCCAAGTAATATTCGGCATGCTAATTACATTGCCGGTTGCCAAATTGCATTATCTCTTATAGTTTCCGAGATATGGACTATCGATAATTTACACCTTAGGCTCTGCTTCTAACTTGGGCCCAAATTGTAAAATGGTCTTATCTATTGGCGATTTCGTTCCAATTCACATTCCAAGTAATATTCGGCATGCTAATTACATTGCCGGTTGCCAAATTGCATTATCTCTTATAGTTTCCGAGATATGGACTATTGATAATTTACACCTTAGGCTCTGCTTCTAACTTGGGCCCAAATTGTAAAATGGTCTTATCTATTGGCGATTTCGTTCCAATTCACACTCCTAGTAATATTCGGCATGCTAATTACATTGCCGGTTGCGAAATTGCATTATCTCTTATAGTTTCCGAGATATGGACTATCGATAATTTACACCTTAGGCTCTGCTTCTAACTTGGCCCCAAATTGTAAAATGGTCTTATCTATTGGCGATTTCGTTCCAATTCACATTCCAAGTAATATTCGGCATGCTAATTACATTGCCGGTTGCCAAATTGAATTATCTCTTATAGTTTCCGAGATATGGACTATCGATAATTTACACCTTAGGCTCTGCTTCTAACTTGGGCCCAAATTGTAAAATGGTCTTACCTATTGGCGATTTCGTTCCAATTCACATTCCAAGTAATATTCGGCATGCTAATTACATTGCCGGTTGCCAAATTGCATTATCTCTTATAGTTTCCGAGATATGGCCTATCGATAATTTACACCTTAGGCTCTGCTTCTAACTTGGGCCCAAATTGTAAAATGGTCTTATCTATTGGCGATTTCGTTCCAATTCACATTCCAAGTAATATTCGGCATGCTAATTACATTGCCGGTTGCCAAATTGCATTATCTCTTATAGTTTCCGAGATATGGACTATCGATAATTTACACCTTAGGCTCTGCTTCTAACTTGGGCCCAAATTGTAAAATGGTCTTATCTATTGGCGATTTCGTCCCAATTCACATTCCAAATGATATTCGGCATGCTAATTACATTGCCGGTTGCGAAATTGCATTATCTCTTATAGTTTCCGAGATATGGACTATCAATAATTTACACCTTAGGCTCTGCTTCTAACTTGGGCCCAAATTGTAAAATGGTCTTATCTATTGGCGATTTCGTTCCAATTCACATTCCAAGTAATATTCGGCATGCTAATTACATTGCCGGTTGCCAAATTGCATTATCTCTTATAGTTTCCGAGATATGGACTATCGATAATTTACACATTAGGCTCTGCTTCTAACTTGGGCCCAAATTGTAAAATGGTCTTATCTATTGGCGATTTCGTTCCAATTCACATTCCAAGTAATATTCGGCATGCTAATTACATTGCCGGTTGCCAAATTGCATTATCTCTTATAGTTTTCGAGATATGGACTATCGATAATTTACACCTTAGGCTCTGCTTCTAACTTGGGCCCAAATTGTAAAATGGTCTTATCTATTGGCGATTTCGTTCCAATTCACATTCCAAGTAATATTCGGCATGCTAATTACATTGCCGGTTGCCAAATTGCATTATCTCTTATAGTTTCCGAAATATGGACTATCGATAATTTACACCTTAGGCTCTGCTTCTAACTTGGGCCCAAATTGTAAAATGGTCTTATCTATTGGCGATTTCGTTCCAATTCACATTCCAAGTAATATTCGGCATGCTAATTACATTGCCGGTTGCCAAATTGCATTATCTCTTATAGTTTCCGAGATATGGACTATTGATAATTTACACCTTAGGCTCTGCTTCTAACTTGGGCCCAAATTGTAAAATGGTCTTATCTATTGGCGATTTCGTTCCAATTCACACTCCTAGTAATATTCGGCATGCTAATTACATTGCCGGTTGCGAAATTGCATTATCTCTTATAGTTTCCGAGATATGGACTATCAATAATTTACACCTTAGGCTCTGCTTCTAACTTGGGCCCAAATTGTAAAATGGTCTTATCTATTGGCGATTTCGTTCCAATTCACATTCCAAGTAATATTCGGCATGCTAATTACATTGCCGGTTGCCAAATTGCATTATCTCTTATAGTTTCCGAGATATGGACTATCGATAATTTACACCTTAGGCTCTGCTTCTAACTTGGGCCCAAATTGTAAAATGGCCTTATCTATTGGCGATTTCGTCCCAATTCACATTCCAAGTAATATTCGGCATGCTAATTACATTGCCGGTTGCCAAATTGCATTAACTCTTATAGTTTCCGAGATATGGACTATCGATAATTTACACCTTAGGCTCTGCTTCTAACTTGGGCCCAAATTGTAAAATGGTCTTATCTATTGGCGATTTCGTTCCAATTCACATTCCAAGTAATATTCGGCATGCTAATTACATTGCCGGTTGCCAAATTGCATTATCTCTTATAGTTTCCGAGATATGGACTATCGATAATTTACACCTTAGGCTCTGCTTCTAACTTGGGCCCAAATTGTAAAATGGTCTTATCTATTGGCGATTTCGTTCTAATTCACATTCCAAGTAATATTCGGCATGCTAATTACATTGCCGGTTGCCAAATTGAATTATCTCTTATAGTTTCCGAGATATGGACTATCGATAATTTACACCTTAGGCTCTGCTTCTAACTTGGGCCCAAATTGTAAAATGGTCTTACCTATTGGCGATTTCGTTCCAATTCACATTAAAAGTAATATTCGGCATGCTAATTACATTGCCGGTTGCCAAATTGCATTATCTCTTATAGTTTCCGAGATATGGACTATCGATAATTTACACCTTGGGCTCTGCTTCTAACTTGGGCCCAAATTGTAAAATGGTCTTATCTATTGGCGATTTCGTTCCAATTCACATTCCAAGTAATATTCGGCATGCTAATTACATTGCCGGTTGCCAAATTGCATTATCTCTTATAGTTTCCGAGATATGGACTATCGATAATTTACACCTTAGGCTCTGCTTCTAACTTGGGCCCAAATTGTAAAATGGCCTTATCTATTGGCGATTTCGTTCCAATTCACATTCCAAGTAATATTCGGCATGCTAATTACATTGCCGGTTGCCAAATTGCATTAACTCTTATAGTTTCCGAGATATGGACTATCGATAATTTACACCTTAGGCTCTGCTTCTAACTTGGGCCCAAATTGTAAAATGGCCTTATCTATTGGCGATTTCGTTCCAATTCACATTCCAAGTAATATTCGGCATGCTAATTACATTGCCGGTTGCCAAATTGCATTATCTCTTATAGTTTCCGAGATATGGACTATCGATAATTTACACCTTAGGCTCTGCTTCTAACTTGGGCCCAAATTGTAAAATGGTCTTACCTATTGGCGATTTCGTTCCAATTCACATTCCAAGTAATATTCGGCATGCTAATTACATTGCCGGTTGCCAAATTGCATTATCTCTTATAGTTTCCGAGATATGGACTATCGATAATTTACACCTTGGGCTCTGCTTCTAACTTGGGCCCAAATTGTAAAATGGTCTTATCTATTGGCGATTTCGTTCCAATTCACATTCCAAGTAATATTCGGCATGCTAATTACATTGCCGGTTGCCAAATTGCATTATCCCTTATAGTTTCCGAGATATGGACTATCGATAATTTACACCTTAGGCTCTGCTTCTAACTTGGGCCCAAATTGTAAAATGGTCTTATCTATTGGCGATTTCGTCCCAATTCACATTCCAAGTGATATTCGGCATGCTAATTACATTGCCGGTTGCGAAATTGTATTATCTCTTATAGTTTCCGAGATATGGACTATCAATAATTTACACCTTAGGCTCTGCTTCTAACTTGGGCCCAAATTGTAAAATGGTCTTATCTATTGGCGATTTCGTTCCAATTCACATTCCAAGTAATATTCGGCATGCTAATTACATTGCCGGTTGCCAAATTGCATTATCTCTTATAGTTTCCGAGATATGGACTATCGATAATTTACACCTTAGGCTCTGCTTCTAACTTGGGCCCAAATTGTAAAATGGTCTTATCTATTGGCGATTTCGTTCCAATTCACACTCCAAGTAATATTCGGCATGCTAATTACATTGCCGGTTGCGAAATTGCATTATCTCTTATAGTTTCCGAGATATGGACTATCGATAATTTACACCTTAGGCTCTGCTTCTAACTTGGGCCCAAATTGTAAAATGGTCTTATCTATTGGCGATTTCGTTCCAATTCACATTCCAAGTAATATTCGGCATGCTAATTACATTGCCGGTTGCCAAATTGCATTATCTCTTATAGTTTCCGAGATATGGACTATCGATAATTTACACCTTAGGCTCTGCTTCTAACTTGGGCCCAAATTGTAAAATGGTCTTATCTATTGGCGATTTCGTTCCAATTCACATTCCAAGTAATATTCGGCATGCTAATTACATTGCCGGTTGCCAAATTGCATTATCTCTTATAGTTTCCGAGATATGGACTATCGATAATTTACACCTTAGGCTCTGCTTCTAACTTGGGCCCAAATTGTAAAATGGTCTTATCTATTGGCGATTTCGTTCCAATTCACATTCCAAGTAATATTCGGCATGCTAATTACATTGCCGGTTGCCAAATTGAATTATCTCTTATAGTTTCCGAGATATGGACTATCGATAATTTACACCTTAGGCTCTGCTTCTAACTTGGGCCCAAATTGTAAAATGGTCTTACCTATTGGCGATTTCGTTCCAATTCACATTCCAAGTAATATTCGGCATGCTAATTACATTGCCGGTTGCCAAATTGCATTATCTCTTATAGTTTCCGAGATATGGACTATCGATAATTTACACCTTGGGCTCTGCTTCTAACTTGGGCCCAAATTGTAAAATGGTCTTATCTATTGGCGATTTCGTTCCAATTCACATTCCAAGTAATATTCGGCATGCTAATTACATTGCCGGTTGCCAAATTGCATTATCCCTTATAGTTTCCGAGATATGGACTATCGATAATTTACACCTTAGGCTCTGCTTCTAACTTGGGCCCAAATTGTAAAATGGTCTTATCTATTGGCGATTTCGTTCCAATTCACATTCCAAGTAATATTCGGCATGCTAATTACATTGCCGGTTGCCAAATTGCATTATCTCTTATAGTTTTCGAGATATGGACTATCGATAATTTACACCTTAGGCTCTGCTTCTAACTTGGGCCCAAATTGTAAAATGGTCTTATCTATTGGCGATTTCGTTCCAATTCACATTCCAAGTAATATTCGGCATGCTAATTACATTGCCGGTTGCCAAATTGCATTATCTCTTATAGTTTCCGAGATATGGACTATCGATAATTTACACCTTAGGCTCTGCTTCTAACTTGGGCCCAAATTGTAAAATGGTCTTATCTATTGGCGATTTCGTTCCAATTCACATTCCAAGTAATATTCGGCATGCTAATTACATTGCCGGTTGCCAAATTGCATTATCTCTTATAGTTTCCGAGATATGGACTATTGATAATTTACACCTTAGGCTCTGCTTCTAACTTGGGCCCAAATTGTAAAATGGTCTTATCTATTGGCGATTTCGTTCCAATTCACACTCCTAGTAATATTCGGCATGCTAATTACATTGCCGGTTGCGAAATTGCATTATCTCTTATAGTTTCCGAGATATGGACTATCAATAATTTACACCTTAGGCTCTGCTTCTAACTTGGGCCCAAATTGTAAAATGGTCTTATCTATTGGCGATTTCGTTCCAATTCACATTCCAAGTAATATTCGGCATGCTAATTACATTGCCGGTTGCCAAATTGCATTATCTCTTATAGTTTCCGAGATATGGACTATCGATAATTTACACCTTAGGCTCTGCTTCTAACTTGGGCCCAAATTGTAAAATGGCCTTATCTATTGGCGATTTCGTCCCAATTCACATTCCAAGTAATATTCGGCATGCTAATTACATTGCCGGTTGCCAAATTGCATTAACTCTTATAGTTTCCGAGATATGGACTATCGATAATTTACACCTTAGGCTCTGCTTCTAACTTGGGCCCAAATTGTAAAATGGTCTTATCTATTGGCGATTTCGTTCCAATTCACATTCCAAGTAATATTCGGCATGCTAATTACATTGCCGGTTGCCAAATCGCATTATCTCTTATAGTTTCCGAGATATGGACTATCGATAATTTACACCTTAGGCTCTGCTTCTAACTTGGGCCCAAATTGTAAAATGGTCTTATCTATTGGCGATTTCGTTCCAATTCACATTCCAAGTAATATTCGGCATGCTAATTACATTGCCGGTTGCCAAATTGAATTATCTCTTATAGTTTCCGAGATATGGACTATCGATAATTTACACCTTAGGCTCTGCTTCTAACTTGGGCCCAAATTGTAAAATGGTCTTACCTATTGGCGATTTCGTTCCAATTCACATTAAAAGTAATATTCGGCATGCTAATTACATTGCCGGTTGCCAAATTGCATTATCTCTTATAGTTTCCGAGATATGGACTATCGATAATTTACACCTTGGGCTCTGCTTCTAACTTGGGCCCAAATTGTAAAATGGTCTTATCTATTGGCGATTTCGTTCCAATTCACATTCCAAGTAATATTCGGCATGCTAATTACATTGCCGGTTGCCAAATTGCATTATCTCTTATAGTTTCCGAGATATGGACTATCGATAATTTACACCTTAGGCTCTGCTTCTAACTTGGGCCCAAATTGTAAAATGGCCTTATCTATTGGCGATTTCGTTCCAATTCACATTCCAAGTAATATTCGGCATGCTAATTACATTGCCGGTTGCCAAATTGCATTAACTCTTATAGTTTCCGAGATATGGACTATCGATAATTTACACCTTAGGCTCTGCTTCTAACTTGGGCCCAAATTGTAAAATGGTCTTATCTATTGGCGATTTCGTTCCAATTCACATTCCAAGTAATATTCGGCATGCTAATTACATTGCCGGTTGCCAAATTGCATTATCTCTTATAGTTTCCGAGATATGGACTATCGATAATTTACACCTTAGGCTCTGCTTCTAACTTGGGCCCAAATTGTAAAATGGTCTTACCTATTGGCGATTTCGTTCCAATTCACATTCCAAGTAATATTCGGCATGCTAATTACATTGCCGGTTGCCAAATTGCATTATCTCTTATAGTTTCCGAGATATGGACTATCGATAATTTACACCTTGGGCTCTGCTTCTAACTTGGGCCCAAATTGTAAAATGGTCTTATCTATTGGCGATTTCGTTCCAATTCACATTCCAAGTAATATTCGGCATGCTAATTACATTGCCGGTTGCCAAATTGCATTATCCCTTATAGTTTCCGAGATATGGACTATCGATAATTTACACCTTAGGCTCTGCTTCTAACTTGGGCCCAAATTGTAAAATGGTCTTATCTATTGGCGATTTCGTCCCAATTCACATTCCAAGTGATATTCGGCATGCTAATTACATTGCCGGTTGCGAAATTGTATTATCTCTTATAGTTTCCGAGATATGGACTATCAATAATTTACACCTTAGGCTCTGCTTCTAACTTGGGCCCAAATTGTAAAATGGTCTTATCTATTGGCGATTTCGTTCCAATTCACATTCCAAGTAATATTCGGCATGCTAATTACATTGCCGGTTGCCAAATTGCATTATCTCTTATAGTTTCCGAGATATGGACTATCGATAATTTACACCTTAGGCTCTGCTTCTAACTTGGGCCCAAATTGTAAAATGGTCTTATCTATTGGCGATTTCGTTCCAATTCACACTCCAAGTAATATTCGGCATGCTAATTACATTGCCGGTTGCGAAATTGCATTATCTCTTATAGTTTCCGAGATATGGACTATCGATAATTTACACCTTAGGCTCTGCTTCTAACTTGGGCCCAAATTGTAAAATGGTCTTATCTATTGGCGATTTCGTTCCAATTCACATTCCAAGTAATATTCGGCATGCTAATTACATTGCCGGTTGCCAAATTGCATTATCTCTTATAGTTTCCGAGATATGGACTATCGATAATTTACACCTTAGGCTCTGCTTCTAACTTGGGCCCAAATTGTAAAATGGTCTTATCTATTGGCGATTTCGTTCCAATTCACATTCCAAGTAATATTCGGCATGCTAATTACATTGCCGGTTGCCAAATTGCATTATCTCTTATAGTTTCCGAGATATGGACTATCGATAATTTACACCTTAGGCTCTGCTTCTAACTTGGGCCCAAATTGTAAAATGGTCTTATCTATTGGCGATTTCGTTCCAATTCACATTCCAAGTAATATTCGGCATGCTAATTACATTGCCGGTTGCCAAATTGAATTATCTCTTATAGTTTCCGAGATATGGACTATCGATAATTTACACCTTAGGCTCTGCTTCTAACTTGGGCCCAAATTGTAAAATGGTCTTACCTATTGGCGATTTCGTTCCAATTCACATTCCAAGTAATATTCGGCATGCTAATTACATTG